>NC_079212.1:130152128-130266959 GCF_029633865.1 Lampris incognitus
TTGCTTCGCACTTTGCTTGTCTGGTATATCTTTGACCTCCAAGTTAGTTAATAGCACTAACTGTTCCTTGTGAAATGTAACAAGGCTTCCAAGATGCTGGTGTGCCAAGAAAACAGCACAACCCCCCCCCCCAAAAAATCTTATTCTTTTCTGATAGGCATCATCTGAACCATTTCCCCCTTTTTTCCTCTTTGTAGGGGGCCATTTATATGCATGCAAATTCATGTGTTTCATCATGTAATGGGGGGGGGTCTTAGCATACCTTAGTTACACTTATTTGCTTTGTGGTGTTTGGTCCATTCTCCATGCAGTTCCCTTTTTATGCTAAATGTTCTCACTCCTCACTAATTCCAGCACTTTTCCTTTATCTAGCTCGGCACTTTCAGGTCTCCAGAAGGAGAGTATTTTGTGGAACCCCTTCACAGCTATGAAGGAGAGGACTATGAAGAAGAACACACCAAACCTCATATTGTGTACAAGAAGAGTGCACCCGAGAAACAAACATCTGGGGAGGACTCAACTTGTGACACTTCAGGTACTGGGTATGGTGTGATTACGAATGGCCATCATACCAACAAAAATACACAAACTTATTCCTGTGTATATGTTTGCATAAACATGAACAAGCATGCGCGCGCGCGCACACACACACACACACACACACACACACACACACACACACAGCTCGTGTGTCGCATTAAAGCAAATGGAAACATAAGCTCTGGTAAAACAGCTCAGACTTCACCATTAAGTTTAACAGGCAAGTGAGCTGACTGTAAAATCTGATCCAGTAAACCTTTACCTAGTGTCCTCCTTGTGGTTGTCTTGCACACTTCTGCTGCCTCACAGCGCTGACCATACTTCTAGGGACTGCAAACCTCTGCCTGTGTTTATGTGTACGTGAGCGTTTTGCAGTGTGTGTGTGTAATTGTAGTGTATGTGTGCTTTTGTGAGTGTGTTTTTGTGTAAGTGCATGCATGTTTGGAAGTGTGTGTGATTTGTGTATTGTATTTGCACCTGTTCATGCATTTAATTGTGATAGAGGTGCCTCTATTTATCTATATCTATAACAAGTTTGCATACATGCAAGCAGGCCAAATCATTAAATTCTCCTAAGCATCATCCCTGAAATCTCTAGCATGAATTGCATCAGGAACTGATTATGTAACACTAATTGAGCTGGTCCAGCGGCGGTCAAATAGCAGAAATATCTAGAGTGACACGTTAAAATGTTCAGTTTAGGTGGCTAAACTGGAATAGATACTGAAAGCAGACATATAAAATAGTAAAAGTAGTTTGGCGGTGCCTAAATGTTTAAAATCTTTGAAAATTGGAAGGTGCAATATGATTCAACAGTCTTATGGATAGACACAGATCTGCCAGTCTCATGCTGACTTGCATCAGTTATTCTGTGGGCTTTATGATGTGATCATTACTTGGATGACAACTGATTTTCTCCATAGTTACATACAGCACCCTAAATAAGTGTCAAGCAAAATGTCAAGTGTCAAATGATCCCTATTTTTAATGGAATCCTGAGTTTTTCTTTGTGTGCCTCACACCCTAACCTTCAAATAAGACATGTTAAAGCCTGTACACTGTAGTGCCTTCAGCAACAGCCCAGTAGTTGAGGAACTTTTCCAGATCTCACACAGGAAAAGACATTTGGAAGTTCACTCTTATATCATCCCATCTCAGTTTACTGCCTCAACTTCCTGTTGACTCTTCTACTTCCTCTGCTTCTTTGATAAGAACGTTGGATAGACCTACTGCCGTGAAGACAGTGTAAATTTTGTAAGAGCAAGTGATGACATATAAAATATACATGCAATCAAAACTAAGAAAATAAATCTGCATTGTATTTTCTGTTGATCTGTGTTTCTGCGGGTGTTTGATTTTTTTTTTTTTTGGTGTGGGTCTGCGCATCTGCACGTGTGTGCGTGTGTGTGTGTTTGCCACCATGACCTGAAGGAACATATATTTCATTAAGAGGCATTTTTGGCCAAACGTGTCTGAGCCGTTCCTTTTCTGTGCACGAAACTCCTTTGTAGTTTTGTTAGTGTTGAAGTGGGAAGGAAATTGGTGACTTTTTGATTAAAGTCATCAATCATAAGCACTATGCCAGATCCACTTTCTATGCTTTAGTCAATTTGGCTTTTGTGTTCATGGTGTTGCATTGTAGGGTGTGTAGATGAAGGGATCTGTATATAATGTGAGAGCAAAAAGTGTCCCTCAGCAGAGCTTGGTTGTTTTTGTCTTAAAATTAATATCAGAGATATTCAAATTCTTCACACTGTTAAACTGTTCTTAAACTGCTGCCCAGTCCCTGGCTTGCCTACTTGTACAGTGTGCGCTTTTTTTCTTCATTTTTCATGGCTGGGCGCCAGGTTTACCTAGTGTGAACCCTTTGGCCCTCTCTCTTCCCTCTTCTGAGAAAAAGAAAGACTCCAGGCAGTATTCATTTGTCAACCCATTCTTTCAGCAACAATAAACAAAAAAGAGGGACGGGGCAGCAACATATTTGTATGATATTCAATCCCAGTCAAATCAAGCCGTGCATCTCCACAACAGCACTCCAAGGGCATTAGCCACAACCACTGTTTGATTTTTTTTTTAAAGACGTGCTTGCCACAACCGTTGACCAATTACTCGAGTTTACTTGCCCTCTGCTTTGCCAACTAAATGCATCATCCAATATTCATTCATCCATCTTTGAATATTTATTTGCACCCCATTTACTCCGGCTCCTCTCCCTTTATCCACAGGACACAAACACAGATATAAGAGGCACAAGCTGAGGAGAAGGTCGGCAGCAGGGATGACCACCTTATCCAGCCCATCCCCTGTGGTTAGCAGCAGCCTGCTCAGTGACTTGGAGACGCTCAGTGCAGGGCTAGTCAGCGATGCCTTGGCCAGATCAGAGAGAAGCAGTGCTAGCGCTAGACCATCAAATGATAGCAGCGGCGACTCAGGACCTCACAGGAGATCAAAGCGCTTCCTCTCCTACCCGCGCTTTGTTGAAGTCATGCTTGTGGCTGACAGTAAAATGGTGGAGCATCATGGCAGCAATCTCCAGCACTACATCCTGACATTAATGTCAATTGTAAGTTCTGCTCAATTGAATGTGTTCACAGCTGCTCCGGGGAGACATTTCTTTGATTGGGATAGGTGAATGGTTGTGTGGTTGTAGTTGTGTGTTTGTGGCGGTGTAGTTATGGCAACATGCATCTCAGTGTGTGTGTGTGCGTGTGTGTGTGTGTGGTTAAAGTTGAAATTAAATGTAAATGTTTGAGTTCTGCCGTGCTTTTCAGACTGCCTGAAAGTCAGCTAGTTTTTAGAGAAGGGCTGTGGGAGGGAAAAGGGCAGCCTAGGGCAGGAGTAAACACCACTTTCAAACAGCCAGGGGGGAGAGAGGGCAGCTTGAGGTAGAGCCTGTCTGACAGCTTTGATGAATGTTAAAAAATAAGTTCAGGTATGTCACATAGACAGCATATTCCTGGCCACTTCAAATACTGGCTTCTGCAGGCGTCTGGGGCCGAGAGCCCAGGGGGGAGGCTGCAATGACCTATATTCTTGTACTGGCAAAGACGGCCATCTCCGTGGGGGCTCAGGCCATTATCAGCTACTCATTCCAATCAGCCAAATTCCCGGTTCCCTGCTTAAAACCACAGGATGGCTTTCCAAGTTACAGAGTTCCCACTGAATGTACTGTATAAATTTAAGTTGTGTCGCGCAAAGTTGTCATGTCCTTGCACACTGCTGTGTAGGACTCCAAACACAACTGTCTGAGCCTCACATTGACGGAGTATTCTCCCAAAATAACAGAATAAAATGTGTTGTTTTTATTTTATTTAGGTATCTTCTATCTACAAGGATCCCAGCATTGGCAATCTGATTAACATTGTGATTGTGAAGTTAGTCATTATAAACAACGAGCAGGTAAAATGATTCTAGAAGTTTTAATCTCTAATGATCTCAGTTTGAAACCACAAGTCTATACCATATAATCACTCAAATGCTCTACCACACCCTTGATCTCTCGCTCTCTCACTCACCCCCCCCCCCTCTCTCACTCTCTCAGGATGGTCCTGTCATTTCCTTTAATGCGCAGACCACTTTGAAGAACTTCTGCATTTGGCAACAGAGTCAAAATATTCTGGATGACAGCCATCCCTCTCATCATGACACAGCCATCCTCATTACCAGGTATGGGGAAAATATGATGATGAGCATGTAGGTTTTTGTTTGTAGCCTCCCTTAATAGGACTCACCCTGGATGGTATACTGACAAATGCCCATTATGTATGTCTTCACTTCAGGCAGGACATCTGCAGAGCAAGGGATAAATGTGACACCCTGGGTAAGTGGATCTTTCTGAAGTAATAAGCGAGATTAGATGTACCATATGGTAATGATGATAGATTATGATAATGACAGTGGGCAGTTGAATCAATGATAATTATGATACATGTGATGTGATGATTGTACTGGTGGCATTGATGACAATAATGATGATGATGAAGATGATGATGATGGTGATGGTAAGTATGATGCTCATGCACTGTTGAAATTATCCTCTTGTGAACCAGGGCTTGCAGAGTTGGGGACAGTGTGTGATCCTTACAGGAGCTGCAGTATCAGTGAAGACAATGGGCTTAGCACTGCATTTACCATTGCCCATGAACTTGGCCACGTGTAAGTATTGCATGTTCCCAATGAGCAAGTTTCTGTCTTAAGGAGAGTCACCGGCTGTCTGTCGCCAAAAGCTATGGACTCAGTTAATTACTAAGACAGCGATGGAATTTCGCAAGTCTTTCTAGGAATCAACGCACGAGCGCATTCCTTACATGACAAGTAGGTTGAGCCGTTAAGATACCCCCTAATTTCTGAGCCCAAGGTCAGAAATTATGTGCCCAATCTGAAATGGCTGTAGCTCTTGAACACTTGTGAATACATGCAGGATCATGGTCTCTGTAGAAATGTAACCCTTTGTAGTTTGTTTCTGAAGTGTCAGGTCTAATCTAAGTATCACTGAAGTGGAGTTTCAGAAGCTCAGAAAAGAGTGTAATTTAAATTTTATCTTCATCTAAAACAATTAAAAAAATAAATAAATTTGTTGCCCCCCCCCTTTCCTCCCCAATTATATCTGGCCAATTACCCAACTCTTCCGAGCTGTCCCGGTCGCTGCTCCACCCCCTCTGCCGATCCGGGGAGGGCTGCAGACTACCACGTGTCTCCTACATGTGGAGTCATCAGCTGCTTCTTTTCACCTGACAGTGAGGATTTTCCCCGGGGGGACATAGCATGTGGGAGGATCACACTATTCCCCCCAGTTCCCCCTCCCCCCTGAACAGGCACCCCGACCAACCAGAGGAATCGCTAGTGCAGTGATTAGGACACATACCCACATCCAGCTTCCCACCCGCAGACCCTGCCAATTGTGTCTGTAGGGATGCCCGACCAAGCCGGAAGTAACACGGGGATTCGAAGCGGCATTCCCCGTGTTGGTAGGCAATGGAATAGACCGCTACATTACCCGTATGCCCAGAAATCAGTATTTGAGTGAAAATAACGCTCGTTGGGTTTGTCTCTTGAACCTATGACTCAGTAAAGCTATTTCCATAAGTCTTATCAGTTGCCCCTTCAAATTTCATGATATAGCACTAAAATACGAGCGTTTTACATTATTTTTGTTCTATGGATTTGCATAGAAGGATCTCCAAAATGCCCATTCAGTCTCTAAATGGCCATTTTGTGTCAAACGATGTTATGAACCTTTTGAAATACCTTGTCAGCGTTTTTGTAACTTTCATTTAGACCGCCCTGTAGGGGGCCGGCGCATGTGAGAAGGTTAAAGAAGCTTTGGATAACTGAAGTTTTTTTTTACAGTGCCTATATTTTGAACACACACAACCTATTCCTTTCCAGTGATAGATTATTATTTCCTTCGTGATCATGATTATATTTCCGAAATGTCATTTCATTTAACTTTTTGAGAGAGAAGCGGGTGAAAGGGAACACGGTTATTTGAGAAAAAAGTTTGCATTCAAGGGACTGATTTGAAAGACTGAAGCAAAAATCTGTTGTAAGTCTCTAACCCCAGGGTTGGTGACTTGTCGGTAAAGTCTGCATTGTCCAAAGTCCTGAGTCAGCTGGAGCTGGGGGGGGGGTAGATTGCTATGCTGGAGACTGTTACGGCGTCTAACAGCCCTCATCATCTCTAACAAATGCCCTTTCTATCCATACAAAAGGTGGGATTGTTGAATTCCATTTTTTATCCGCATCAAGTAACAACGAGGTTGCTGAAAGGCTGCTTAGCCAGTGAGCTCGGTGCTGTACGGTACCTGTCAGGTGGGGGTGCAGGGTAGCACAGAGGGAAGGCACTGTACGTCCACTGGCCACCAGGACCTCATTCACCCTGCCGAGTCCTGACTGTTTACCCTGCATCTATTTAGCACAAGTCTAGCAGGCCGGTGTCCATTACTTGTACAAAATGACCATACTGCTTTATGTGACTCATTATTGTGCTGCTTTCTCGCCTGCAAGTGAGTTAGCCGGACAATACGCAACTACTTTACCATTCAAAGAAGGTAGAATTAGTTCATCACTCAAACGTATCTGTCAGTAAACATATCCAGATGAACTGATTCAACCTTCTTTGATTATCTTACCTGGATTGTTGAGCATGCATCAAAACTACTTTACCATTGTTTTCATATGTAACCTCAAATGGGCGACGGCATGGTGGCGCAGTGGTTAGCGCGGTCACCTCACAGCAAGGAGGTCCTGGGTTCGAGCTCCAGGGTAGTCCAACCTTGAGGTTCGTCCTGGGTCGTTCTCTGTGTGGAGTTTGCATGTTCTCCCCGTGTCTGCGTGGGTTTCCTCTGAGTGCTCCGGTTTCCTCCCACGGTCCAAAGACATGTAGGTCAGGTGACTCGGTCATGCTAAATTGTCCCTAGGTGTGAATATGTGTGTGTGTGTGTGTGTGTGTGTGTGTGTGTGTGTGTGTGTGTGTGTGTGTCGGCCCTGTGATGGACTGGCGGCCTGTCCAGGGCGTCTCCCCGCCTGCCGCCCAATGACTGCTGGGATAGGCTCCAGCATCCCGTGACCCCTGTTGGGATAAGCAGCTTGGATAATGGATCGATGGATATGGATGGAATCCCAAATACAATAATGCAGTGACCACAGTAATATACCACTCATTAATTGTAAAACCTCAGGGCCTGCACAAATGAAATGTGTTTAAACATTACTGAAACGGAGTCTCTTTCTAGGTTAGTTTGAAGGGAAATTAATATGTATTTTAACTTAAAAGGCTCAGTTGGAAATAATGTAGAAACGTTTGTCATTGTACGGCAGCTGTGGTTACACTAATTACAGCTCACCAGTGGTTTTACTGAGCTGTGCGTCTCTACCATGTAAACCACACCTATCAGCGAGTTATTTACAGTTAGACAATTAACCATACAGGAGCTAAAAATCCTGACAGACTTTATTCCTATGGTAGGTATGAAAATGTGTTGTTTCGTGTGAACATTAACCTTAATTAGAGCGAACGCAACTCTTAAAACATGTGAATGAATAGAATAAAAATGCAGTAGACAGAAAGCCCAGGGGTAAGAGAATTGAACCAATAACCAGAGGGTCACCGGTTCAAACCCCAGGACTGTCCGGGCTTGATGTTGCGTCAGGATTTTAGATATGATAGCTGTGCCTTTGGGCAAGGCACTTCACCCCAACTGCCACAGGTGGCACTGTTGGTGTTGCGCTATGCCGAGTCTGGGCAGCAAAATGACATACGGTGTAACAAATGGATTGATACGGTTGACCTGATTAACTCCATGTTGACAGTTTTGTGTGGTCCTTCTTCCACATGTCAGTATATGTTTTTACTTTGTCTCTCTGCCAGGTTCAACATGCCCCATGATGACAGCAACAAGTGTAAAGAGGATGGAGTCAAGATCCAGCAATACGTGATGGCCCCTACACTTAACTACAACACTAACCCTTGGATGTGGTCCAAATGTAGTAGGAAGTACATCACCGAATTCCTTGAGTATGTCACTCTCTTTGCTCCCTATGTGCACGAGGGTTATGTAAATAACGTTGTAGTGCCACAACTGGTGGGGAGAACAGGTTGGGAGACCAATATTACATTCAGCCATGTGATACGTATTATATTGTGGAAACATACTTAAATTGTGATTGATTGATTTATTGATTGATTGATTGATTCAATTCTGAGGCCAAATTCTGTCTGAAAGTGGTTAGAGAGGAAGTATTCACAGTACAGTTTTGTTGCAGTTTCAGTCATAATGTCACACATACACACACACACACACACACACACACACACGTACTATACAAACACATAAAAACACAACAGTCCTTCTGACAGAGATCTTGAGGACAAAAGCTTTTGTTCTCTTCCCTCTATGGTCTCTAATTCACAGAGATCAGGGCTTTTTTTTTTTTTTTAAATGAAGCACTAATGGAGTTCAGACACCACTCATCACCTCAGCAGGCAGCTGCCCACATTCAAACCAACACAACCCTGCCCCTGCTGACCATATACAGTTGACTGAATATAGTTACAAGTCTGTCAACACAAATGCCTGTATGGGGCTTCAATAGGGGTTTGGTATATACACAGCAAATGTACTGAGTGTGTTTTCTGTCTGTCTGTGTCTCTTGTTTTTCCCTTTTTCTTTAAGTCATTTTATTTTTATTTCTTAATAGCACAGGGTATGGCGAGTGCTTGCTCGACGAGCCTGTTTCTAGGCCGTACAGTCTCTCTCGGCAGCTGCCCGGACAGATATTCAATGTCAATAAACAGTGTGAATTGATATTCGGGCCAGGGACACAGGTGTGTCCTTATATGGTAAGTGAACATGGTGTGTGAGTCCAAACCGTCATGTTGCACATGTTAGTCTTGGTAGGGAGGAACCTCCTTTCTCATAACTTCTGAGCGCCGTGGCTCTCAATGAGCTTTGCTGCCAGACTTAAATTTATACTGCATTTAAAATTCACCCGCTGTGCATAATGGGATACTTATTTGTTCTTTGTGAGATAAATAAAATGCACCTCACCGGTGGCATAGCTGAACCCACCATTGACGGTCAATAAAGAAAGCTATTATGTACTTACAGTCACTCTTCGACATGACATTTTATGAAGAGAAATGAACTCAATGTTTGTGTGTGTGTGTGTGTGTGTGTGTGTGTGTGTGCGTGCATGTGTGTGTGCGCGCGCGCATGTGTGCATGCATGTGTACGTGCCTGCATGCATGCATATGTGCATGCATGCACGTGCGCATGCCTGCGTGTGTGTGTGTGCACACCTGTGTATGTCTGTACCTTAGACCCAGTGTCGCAGGCTGTGGTGTGCCAGCACAGAAGGGCCCCAGCGGGGCTGCAGGACCCAGCACATGCCCTGGGCAGACGGCACCGATTGCTCTGCAGGAAAGGCAAGTGCCACGGAAAGGCAGAAACAAACGGCTAGTAAGAGAAATATAACATATAAGAGGTGGATGACAGAGCGCTGATGAAGCAAGGAGAAAGAAATATTTGGCAAATGATGAAAAAGAGCAAGAGGAAAGCAAGAAGAGAGGAAATGAACTGATGAATATCAGAGGATAAGTTGGGATGAAAAGTTGGAGAAAGAGTGTTGGACCAACAGGCAGCATCTTGAAACTTAGTGGGCTCTCTCCAGTGTGATCCACGTCCAGCTTGTTGATTATGATTTGACACTCATATGATGCCTTGCTATTGTCTGACAATCTTTTCCTGATTGATTTTCTACAAGAAAAAAAAACCACACACACATTTTCTTTTTCTATTCTAACAGCTTTTCCAGTGACTCATGACCGTGAAATTGTTCACAGGCATTTTACGTGAAGTTCAAAATGAGATAAGAAAACATTTCAAACAACTTGCCAAAAGTACTGTCATGATGACAGTGTGAGCTGCGGTAACAGAACATGAGTGGTGAAATAGTCGGCTCCGTCCGAATCCATTTCAACATTTGGCCCTGTGGAGAGTTGGATTTGTTTCGCTTTAAAGCTACGTATAACTGTGAAACTATATTAAGCTGAGATAGGTGGGGTGAAGTTGTGAATGGTCGAGATTTGCTTCTCTGTGACTGGCTTTTAATTAGCACTTCTTCCTCTAACCCCTTGCTTCCTGCCACTAAGACTGAGGGGACATGAAAGAACTGTGGGGCAGACAAGCTGCACAAGTCCCCAGACAAACACATGTTCAGACCCTGGTCTGTTTACACCAGCCTCCCATCCCATGCCATGGTAGAAACTGCTTAGGCCATAGTTGGTTAGACGAACAAGGTACGAATACTCTGCCGTTATGAACTGAGATATGTTTATTGTCTGTGTGCGTGACTTTTTATTGTCTCCCAGCCAGACAGACGCAGCAGTGAAATGTCTTTTTTTGGTTCCTCTCTTTCCATTTGCTTCGCTGTATAATTTCTCCCAGATTAACATCAAAGCAGGATGTGAAGGGAGTGCAGATAGATGTGTTGCCAATTCTGAGGCTACAGTTTCATGTGCTAACCCGCTCTCTTCCTCTCCCTTTTTCACCTCACGTCTCTCTGTTTCACTCTTTTTTATCTTTCTGTCAACTCTCTATTTCTTCTGCTCCCTCTGTTCACTTTCTCCCACTCTATAAATCTTTGTGTATCCATATATTTCTTTCTCAATCTATCTATCTATCTATCTATCTATCTATCTATCTATCTATCTATCTATCTATCTATCTATCTATCTATCTATCTATCTATCTATCTATCTATCTATCTATCTATCTATCTATCTATCCATCCATCCATCCATCCATCCATCCATCCATCCATCCATCCATCCATCCATCCATCCATCCATCCATCCATCCATCCATCCATCCATCCATCCATCCATCCATCCATCCATCCATCCATCCATCCATCCATCCATCTATCTATCTATCCATCCCATTATAGCACTGCAAGCACGGCCTGTGTATAACCAAAGAGCATGATGCCACACCTGTGGATGGAGCGTGGGGTGTGTGGAGTCCATTTGGCACCTGCTCACGGACTTGTGGCGGGGGCATCAAGATCGCTGTGCGCGAGTGCAACCGACCCGTGTAAGTAAGCACTCCTGCTCTTTGTAGTCATGCACGCCAAGTGGACCCTGTCTGCATCTTGGATGTCTAAGTCAGTGTACCATAGATCAAGCGCCCTTAAAAGAATTCTTTCCACGGCTAGCGAGCGCAAAGGTTTTCGGATGGAAGGTCTAATGGGGTGGATTCAGAGTAAACACCCAGCTCATGTCTCTTTGAAAAGGTGCCTTTCATCCTGGGTTGATGGCTTGATAAAAGGGAAGCACAGGAGCATCCCAATTTCCTATGCCAGTGTCATTCTACTGTAGGTGATAAACAGGGCTGTCGGAAGGCAGATCGATGGTTATACAGATAGACTGATGTTTGGACTGAAGGGTGTGACAACGATAGGTGGAGGGTTGGACAGACAGATGAATGAATGTGGTATCCCATCTCTCTTCCAGGCCCAGGAATGGTGGGATGTACTGTGTGGGTCGCAGGATGAAATTTCGTTCCTGTAACTCTGAGCCCTGCTCTAAGCAGAAGAAAGACTTCAGGGAGGAGCAGTGTGCTGCTTTTGATGGCAGACACTTCAACATCAATGGTCTACCTCCTAATGTGCGCTGGGTGCCCAAGTACAGCGGAAGTAAGAACTATTCCTGTCCTGTTTAAAGCTCTCCCAATGCTTACAGCACCCAGCATGTTGCTTCAGTCCACAGTAGTAAACACAATAAATCACTATCTATATCTATCTATCTATCTATCTATCTATCTATCTATCTATCTATCTATCTATCTATCTATCTATCTATCTATCTATCTGTCTATCTGTCTGTCTGTCTGTCTGTCTGTCTGTCTGTCTGTCTGTCTGTCTGTCTGTCGTTACCCCATTAGTACTGATGAAGGATCGGTGTAAGCTGTTCTGCCGGGTAGCTGGAAGCACTGCCTACTATCAGCTCAGGGACCGTGTCACTGACGGCACACCATGTGGACCTGATACTAATGACATCTGTGTCCAGGGCCTGTGCAGGGTAAGACTACAATCTTTGTTTTACATGCATCAATTTTATTTGATATGATTGTGCTGCAATATAGAAACAGAACCAGCAACTGAATGCAGCAGGCCAGCTTGGTATGCAGCTAGGACCGTGTACCAACTGCAGCCAGATTTAACACCACTGCTAATAATATCATTATGACTAGATGCGGTTGTATTAATTGGTTAAAACCATTTCTAAAACTTTGCAATAAACTCCTTACAAAGCAATAGTCACTCATTATTTAAACCAGAACGTGCCAATTTCCCTTATCCCTATGAAAGATCTTATGTTTGGATACTTGCCTTACTGTAATATCATGAAAGGAAGAAGTAGTGAGCTGCAAAGAATGGAGTGTGGAGCAGAGCGTGCACACTATGTTTTGGCAGATTTTTTTTTGCTGTAGAACTTGCCTGCCGGCTCTCGGAGAATGCATTTGATCCTCCTGTTACACTGAAACTAAGCTTTTCATCCTCCTTAGGACAATGAAAATGTCTGTCACCACAACCAACAACTCTTGTAAAAGCTCCTATGCAGTGGTCACAGTTATACAAGGGAAATTAATTTCAGATGTCGGTCAGTGATACGGGCGACACTTATTAAGCTCTTATGCAACTCATTCTGAGAATCGCTGAGTTTGATTCCTCTTTTTTGCTTTAACACTACTGCAAAACAATGCAAAATAGGGAGGAAAACCTTATTAATGCTGCTGTGGAGGAACATAGTAGTCACAGCTGTATCAATGTTTGTCAATGAACATCTGCCAAGCAACTGGAGTTTTGAGATGTTGGCTGAACAATGCCACATCATTTTGTTTTACTTAAACATCTGTGCTGCCATCTATCTCATTCACGCTTCCCAAACCTAATTTTGATGTGACTTTCATCCCCACCTCACATCCCCTCATATCCCTTGTCCTATGTCCCCCCTGCTTCTGTTCATGCACCTCACCCCCTTACCCTTGTCCACGGAGCAGCAGGCAGGCTGTGACCACGTGTTGAACTCCAAAGCTAGGAGGGACAAATGTGGTGTGTGCGGTGGTGACAACTCCTCCTGCAAAACGGTGGCGGGCACCTTCAATATCGTTCGCTACGGTAAGCTCGGGCTTCTCCCATCACCGTCCTGCCTCCCCCTCACGTCGTTAACCTGAATCTTGATAATACTTTAGATCCTCGGGGTCATCGTCTTGTGTTTCATGATGTTGTCATTTCATAAAGAGGAAGACGATTGTCCCTGTTTGTACAGAGTGCCTGATGTCATTTAATCATGCTGAAGACATGGCTGTTGTCTTTTGCAGGCTATAACGAAGTGGTGCGAATACCCAGTGGTGCTACAAACATAGATGTGCGTCAACACAGCTACTCAGGAAAACCGGAGGATGACAACTACCTCGGTTAGAAGCGATTTGCAATACTCCATTTTTTTTTCCTTTTGCTTTTTGCTGATATAGAGTTCAGTGGGGTCAATGTTATGTGTACCTAGGGAGTTGGCATACACATGCTAACCCATTAATGAGGCGAAGCTTAGATAACCCTCTGGGTACCATTCCACCGAGGTCAGTAAGTTTGTGCATTCAAATGTGTGTGTGTGTGTGTGTTTGCCTGTCTGTGTCTTCGGTTGTGTCAGCTGTGGTAGCTATTAGTGTAAATGTCTTATTAATCTACTCCAGGGAGTTGGAACATACATGCAGATACATAAGCCAGAACTCAGATAACCTTCTGGCTTCCATTCCCTCAAGTGCACTTCAAGTGCACAGGTGTGGCTGAATGCATGTACATTTGTGTGTGTGCGCGCCTATGTCGTGTGTGTGTGTGTGTGTGTTGCTTGCTGGTTGGGCATGTTGAAAGGAGTTTGTTGTTGTGCAAGTCCGCATATTTTTGTGATTCTGTGCATGCATGTGTATTTGTTCCCCACCCTTCTTGTCCTCAAGCATTCACCCTTACCCATACCATTGACCATGCTTTTTTTAATATCATTTGTCATGCTGGTGTGCGTCTGCATGTGTACATCCTGAAGTGTGTATGTATGTATGTACGTATGTGTGTGTGTGTGTGTGTGTGTGTGTGCGTGTGTGTGTGCGCACGCGGGCTCCCATCTTGCAGTCATCAGGGGCTGTGGAAAGTGGGGGCCAGGGTGGGTCTGCTTTTGCGGGAATGAGGATTGATCCCTGCAGCCACATTAGTGTATTGTGTGAAATGGCGAGGAAAGTAAAGGCAGGAAATTAGCCCCATAATCGCATTAGTGGGAAGGAGCGCAGCAGACTGGCTGTTGAACAGGACAGGAGGCCTCTGGATAGAACTTCTTTTGGAATGCATAATTATTTTTACCTCGATTACGACGATCTGCTGCCTACTGTTTGCTTAACTGTAAATGGAAACAGCAGCCATTGTACTGTTGAGGTGCTCTGTTGCTGTGCGCAGGAAAATCACGGCAGTTCGGCTCATCCAGAGGCAAACCTTCTAGTGCATGCATTTTATTGGATAATAATAATAATAATAAGTTTCACCGAGTCTCAATGTGCATACCACATCTTTCTCACGGTATGTTTCTCGCTGAGTTAGCAAAGCGATGTTGAGCTCAGCGTAGTCGTTTTGCATCAAATGTCACTCTGTGACCCTCTGTTCTAGTGCAATGGTGACCAGTGAGTGACCATCCTTTTTCTTTCTCCGTCTATCCCTTAGCTGTTTCAAATAGCCGTGGAGAGTTCCTGCTAAATGGAGAGTTTGTGGTCAGCATGTTCAAAAGGGAAATCAAAGTGGGAAACGCAGTCATCGAATACAGCGGGTCCGACCACGTCATAGAGAGAATCAACTGCACTGACCGCATCGAGGAGGAAATCATTGTCCAGGTTACTGATCCTGAGCACTATGCTATGCAATACAGGCAAATCCAAGTTGTATGGAAAATGCCACTCTAGATAAATACTTACATTAATGCTTCAAGAGCTTCTTGACCTTTGGGGTTGTTTTTTAAAAAAAAATAAAAATGTCATTCTTTTCTTCATGATGTACATAATCACAGGGGCATCCGGGTGGCATGGCGGTGTATTCCGTTGCCTACCAACATCGGGATCGCCGGTTTGAGTCCTTGTGTTACCTCTGATGTCCCTACAGACACAATTGTCCGTGTTTGCGAATGGGAGGCCGGATGTGGGTATATGTCCTGATCGCTGCACTAGCGCCTCCTCTGGCCAGAGGGAGAGGGGGAACTGAGGGGAATAGCATGATCTTCCCACGTGCTACATCCCCCTGGTGAAACTCCTCACTTTCAGGTGAAAAGAAGCGGGTGGCGACTCCACATGTATCGGAGGAGGCATGTGGTAGCCTGCACCCTTCCCCAGATTGGCAGAGGGGTGGAGCAGCGACTAGGATGGCTCGGAAGAGTAGGGTAATTGGCCAAGTACAATTGGGGAGAAAAAGGGGGAAAATCCAAAATAAAAAATAAAAAAAGGTAATAATTACAATCACACAATCTTAATAAAGTGGTTATTTCATCAGTTTTGACTGTTCGGACTCCTCAGGTGCTATCGGTGGGAAACCTCTACAATCCAGATGTCAGGTACTCCTTCAACATCCCTATAGAGGACAAACCCCAGCAGTTCTTTTGGGACGCCTACGGACCCTGGCAGGAGTGTAGCCGTGTGTGCCAAGGTAAGCGGGGTTGGGGCAAGGGTACAAAGGGTCAGCAGAGGGAAGGGATGAGAACGTTCAATGATACACGGTGTGGTTGGGAGCAAAGCGAAGATGGAAGGCAGAGAAGAGACAGGGGAATTAATGAGACCCAAGAGAAGGACTATACAGAGTATTTGACTGAACTTAACACATCTACGCCAGACGTTATTGGTTTTGAAGAGTCTCTTAACTTCAGAGTGCAATTTATTTTCTGTTATGACTGCGGATCTTCTCGGAACAGGTGCTAGTGCAGGGGTGGATTGCAGGTAAACTCAAACTCCTATAATGTGTTGTGACTCCGACACTTGAAAATCCCTTGAGAATCACTCGGGCTAAAGGAATAATGGTCTATATTACTCAACACCAACACACTTAAACTACCAAGAGCACTTTCCTAAAGAAGAAAAAAATTGAGTTTTTCAGGGGTTCACAGTCACACAGGGAGGATAAACAGCGAAAGTGTTATGTCCTTGACACCCCTTCTCTCTCTGAAATTTGTGGCAGCTTCTGCCAACACGGAGACACACTGAACTCTGGTTGCACTGGGTTGTAAAACTTGAGAATATGAGGTTCTCACAGAAAACTTTTCTCATGAACCACACTGGTTAGAAATCACTCTCTTCTATTGTACAGCAGACATACCTGGCCTGTGATACAGTCCAGGTATGTCAATGTAAAGGAGAAGTGCATAAATTATGACGGCATTCACCATGGTCTCTTGATGAGTTATATTCAGGCAGACAAGTGTGCTGATTGATAAGCAGTTTTGGGATCTATCAGACGTTGAGGTCAGGCAGGGATGAAAGTCTATGGAATTTCTGTTTAGATCAGGTTACAAAACCCCTAACTTTTTACTCGTGATGGCCTCTTCAGTCTTTGCACTTCATTTCTGAATTCCTAGGCAAAGAATAACCTAAAAAAGGAATTTAAAAAATGGGGAAAAAAGAAGGAAAGAAAAATGGAAAAAAGAAAGAAGAATCGAAGTTGGTGTAAAAAAATCTATAAGGGCATTAGAACTTCATAACAGAAGTCCACATGTGACTCGCATATACCTCAACCTATATGAGGGACATACTTTCATTTTGTGTCTCTACAGGGGAGCGTAAGAGGAAGATCCTCTGCAGCAGAGAGTCAGACAGAGCAGTCGTGTCAGACCAGAGGTGTCATGGTACAGCCAGACCAGCCGTCATCACCGAACCCTGCAACACTGAATGTGAACTCAGGTTGGTTTTGACTGTTCAATCTGCTTTCATTTGGCACCCACCCACTCATATAACCATATCTCTATATCATGTCTGTCTGTCTGTCTGTCTGTCTGTCTATTCTCTTATCCAACCAATGCAACGCTCTAATCCCTCCCATTACTGTATATTGTGTTTTCATATCAGTGCTCTTCTTTCATCTTACCCTGATTCCATCATTATGCAACATTTTTCCATTTATTACTCTCTGTACCTTTTTGATCACTTTAACCCAATAGGCCAATCTGTAAATGAGTAGGCAATCTGCAACTCTGTTAACACATCTGATGAAGACTGCTTTGACTTTATTCCTTATTTGTCACCCTTAACTTTGATCCAGGTGGCACATTGCCCGAAAGAGTGAGTGCACGGCCCAGTGTGGTTTGGGATACCGCACCCTGGAGATCTACTGTGCCAAAATTAGCCACATAGATGGCAAGACCCAAAAGGTTGATGACCGCTATTGTAACAACCAGCGCAAACCTGATGACAAGGAGGGTTGCCATGGAGACTGTAACCCAGGTGGCTGGGAGTACTCCGCCTGGTCGGAGGTGAGATTGTTGTGGTTAGACTACATGCCTGCATGTATGCACACAAATGCATGATTCTGATGTCTGCCTCCATGTATTTTATTTTATTTTTTATTTTTGGTCACGTGTATACATGGAAATTTATCTTTGTTTGGCATGAACATCATGCAGTGTTCCAAGAGCTGCGGCGGGGGCACCCGGCGTCGAAGTGCAGTGTGTGGGAAATCTGCCGAGGGCGGGACTGACGAGAGCAAATGCAGTCAAAGGGACAAACTGACCGTCCAACCCTGCAATGAATTCCTCTGCCCACAATGGAAGACGGGCGAATGGTCTGAGGTTAGTTTGGTTTGTTTCTCTCGTAATTACGCTTTTTCCACTGGTCGGACTGATGTGGGTTTGGCAGTATTCAGAATCTACACTTAGTTAAGTAAAGGTACTCTCTATACCATATATATATACGTATGTATGTGTGTGTGTGTGTGTGTGTGTGTGTGTGTATATATATATATATATATACATATAGCGTTTTTTTCCCGAAACCGTCAATGGTGTTCTTATAAGTGCTCAACGAATGAGGAGCGGAATATCAACACAGATACAGGAAAAAAAAAAGATTTAATACATTGCAGTACAGGCCTGTTTCATGCGTTGCACACTCATCAGCTGCTAATGTGGTTCAAAAAAGAATCATACAGTTTGCGTTGCCCAGCGTCACACCCCTAATTTCGGTTGGACAGCGACCAATCAGATGAGGAAACATTCAAACTAAAACAACCAATGGGGTAAGTATTTATGATGCGCAGCAACCAATGGAGGGGTAGAAAACATTACAACCAATGGGGTAAGGGACTGGGGCTTGTTTTGAAAAGCATTTAGGGACCAGGCCACTGTCGAAATGGCGTACATTTAAAATATAACAAGGTAATTTATGCGAGTCATATAGTGGGGTGGTGTTGGAGCACAGTTGGAAGGACAGGCAGTTAAAATATATAAAAAAAACTAATAAATGTTACATGTGTATCATCTAATGGGGGGTGGGGGTGGGAGGTATGCCATTTCAACAGTGCCCATTTAAATGTATGCCATTTCAACAGTGCCCTGGTCCCTAAGCGCTTTTCAAAACAAGCCCCAGTCCTTTAACCCATTGGTTGTAATGTTTTCTACCCCTCCATTGGTTGCTGTGCATCATAAATACTTACCCCATTGGTTGTTTTAGTTTGAATGTTTCCTCATCTGATTGGTCACTGTCCAACTGAAATTAGGGGTGTGACGCTGGGCAACATAAACTGTATGATTCTTTGTTGAACCACATTAGCAGCTGATGAGTGTGCGACGCATGAAACAGGCCTGTACTGCAATGTATTAAAACTTTTTTTCCCCTGTATCTGTGTTGATATTCCGCTCCTCATTAGTTGAGCACTTATAACAACACCATTGACGGTTTCGGGGTGGGGAGGACGCTATATATATATGTTTGAGTTTCTAACTTTCTAACTTAACTGTAACAATCAGGCATTTGAAAGTTTTCCATGCATAACAGACTGTTGCCCCTATCAAAACTGATCTACCAAAGAAAGACAAAAAGGCAAAATGATTTTATCTTTTAATTGAGGAAAATACACAACCTGTCCATTTTTGCTGGTTTGATCAAGTGAATAATGAGTGGTTCTGGCTGACTGTGCAAATATTAGATGGAGAGAATGCAACTAAGATTACTTATATGTCCTTTCCAAGAACGAAAGCAATTATGGGAAAGGTTAAAGCACATTTGAATAGTACACATAGACTGCAGGTATTAACCAGACATCCAATTATACATGACAGATGAAATCGCCCAGACATGTTAAACATGTCAGAGAAAAGTCGGTTAGAGCGATTGCTTTTAATTTGGTACTTTGACATATATTTGATGTATATTACCAGCGTCTTTTAGTAATTCCATCTGACGGACTTTCTTGCTGATCAAGTGATTCTTTCTGGAACAATAATGTGTTTTTTCTGCAACAGAAAGGTATACGTCTGCACTTCTAAATTACAACTGTCCAATTTAATTGAATGCTTGCAACCTCTCTGTTTGTAGTTCAAGTGCTCCATCCATGAAAGTATTCCCAAGACATAAAGCCTTTTAGAATAGCTTTCTGAAAAGTAAACAGGTTATATAATTTGCGTGTTTCTGTTGTGTGCACAGATTGGGCTATCCAAGTCTTGCTCATATAGGGCAGGAGACGTTCTGGTGTTTATGTAGTTGGGTTAACTTCATGTAAAGGGGAACCTTCTCAAATGTAAATAGTTTTGAGCCAGCAGGGATCTAGGTCAAATATGAAATCCCAGTGTTGATCCTTGTTGTCTATTTTAGGGAAGAGTTGGTCCATATCATCAACTGCACTGTTGGGAAATGTGTGTATATAGGGAAACCAGTGCTTGTGGGGAAAGATAGGACCAAACTGCTCCACAGTTGACACTTTTTGATGGAGGAACTTGTAAGGCTTTGGACCACATTCCAGAAATATTTTGGATCTCCCATGTGGTGCTCCTAAATACAAACACCCACACTGTACTTTATACATATACACTCTATTCATACACACTCTTGCCCTGCTTTTGATGAGCGTTTTATCCAAAGGCCTGTTGTTTTCAAGCCTGCGTTATTCTGCACTATTTTACTGAACATTTAAGTGTCCTGACGCAGTTGTTAATTGCAGTAATAACCATCAGTGTTAAGAGTAAGCACCATTTGTAACAAATGTGTACCTTCCAGTGCCTGGTGACTTGTGGGAAAGGCTACAAGCACCGCCAGACATGGTGTCAGTTTGGAGAGGACCGTCTAGACGACCACTTCTGTGACTCGTCCAAGCCTGAGTCAGTGCAGACGTGCCACCAGCAGGAGTGTGCCTCCTGGCAGGTCGGACCCTGGGGACAGGTAAGTCACCTCATGCTTATCGGTGAAGGCAGTGTATTGCATCTTTGGTGTTAGGCTGCCAAGAGTTGTCTGACACTACTCAGGGTTGCTGCATGCTTCAAATGAAAGTCTGTTTGGAACGTCGGATAGCCTGGAAAGCTCCTTTCGGACATTTGGATTGGGGAGTTCTGCAGACTGAACATTTTTGTAACTTCCCCAAAACTGGCAGTATGAAGTCTGTGCCGGCTTTCCACAGCGATTGGCCAGGTGTGCTTAGTAGGTGTGAAAATAGGCAGCGTTTCAAGTGGTCTGCAAAGTCTATCTGTTTGTTCTTCACACAGCCACGTCTGCCGCTGTGTTGATCGCTCACCACTTTACCATGAACTGCTTTGAGGATAAACTCTCTGAGACACATTTGTTTGACTCTGTGTCACAATTAAAAAAAAAAAGACTCTGTTTGTAATCTCAACCCTCTCCATGACAGACAGCTTCCCACCCCACCTTGGAGTTCAGTCAGTTCAGAAAAGGCATTAAAGACTTGGCCACAGTGATCTGTCCAATGTGGTTGGATGACCCATTGTACGAACTAGTTCATTTGAAGCATGCAAAAACCTTCCTAGTCACTGGTGGAGGTGGCCAGATGATTAGACTTGGTGTCTGATCAAAGGTTGTGCTGTCTAACCCTACATGAGGGGAAGCCACTGTATACAGGTTATAAAAGCAACGGCAAAGAAATAATATAATGGTCTCAGCCTCTTCACGTCATAAGACTTAAAGCATGAATGGAAACACACATCCTCTAAACTGAGAGGTTTGACTATAATTTCAAAGTATACTATTGTAGTTGTATAATGTGTTGTACATCTGTGATTTGGAGACTAAAATTGGAATATGAGATAGAGTCTCTGTGCAAGCATTCCAGCAGACCGTCTCTGTTATATATAATTACTAGCCATAGGCTACATAGATCAACACAGAGGCCTGTTTATTTGGCTAGGGTGCAACACTTAGGCTAACTACAGGTACTGTTACTTTTCCTCCGATTCCTGCCCAGATGTAGACCCACCCTGGACAAAGCTAAGTCTGAAATTCAGCGTTGTCCCCTATTCACACGCTTGTTTGGACAAATAGCCTAGCCTGCCAAAAAAATAGATGCACAATCTGTGGACAATCTGGGTAGTCCTGCTGCTCCATGTGTTTACGGCAGCTAATAAATATCTGAAGAAGTAGACTGTTAATGATAAAGTCTTAGCAATCTGTCATATGTGTGTCTGAGTGCACGCGCATACGCAAGCGTGGTTATGTGCTTAAACGTGCTCTGTGTGGACATGTGAACGCGCTGGATAACCAAACGCCCCTAACCCAAAAATGTGAGAAATTTAGTGCCTCCCATACCATCAAAGGACTTGCTCACGTTAAGGTATATTTGAAGCTGTTAAATGAAGCATGGATGAATGGTAACTGAAGTTGCCGCTACACAAGTTTGACCTTGTTTCATTGAAGCCAGCGAGGCAGAAGAGAGTGCGGGGTAGTGTACCCATTGACTTGGCTACAGTGGAAAAAACATCAGCGCAATGTAGATTAGTTACTCATGCATTATGATCTCTGAGACTCTCATCTGCTTGGCCCTGGCCTGAGGAGGCTTGCAAGGGGGAGTGGGAGGAAGAAAAGGCTTTCATTTTTTTTGGGGGGGGGGGTTGAGGGGGGGAGATGGCGTTACTGACTTTTGGAATTACTGATTCTTTGTCCAGTTCTCTTACTTGCTTGTTTTACTCTCCATTTTCTCTTTCATGTCTCTCCCTTCATTTATTCTCCCACCACCTCTCTCCTCTCTCTCTCTCTCTCTCTCTCTCTCTCTCTCTCTCTCTCTCTCTCTCTCTCTCTCTCTCTCTCTCTCTCTCTCTCTCTCTCTCTCTCTCTCTCTCGAACCCAGTGCACTACCTCATGTGGGCCAGGCTACCAGATGCGAGCAGTTAAGTGTGTAGTGGGCTCTTACGGAGCCGTCATGGATGACACTGAATGTAACGCTGCCACGCGGCCCACCGATACTCAGGTAAGGAGGTTACTGTCTCCCTCTTCTCCATCTCTTTTACTTCCTCTCTTTCTCCAATTGTCCACCAATGCCCACAATCCCTCCATCTCCCTCCCTCTCTCAGGCTCTCCCTCTCTCTCGGTTATTGACAGAGGAGGGATAGTTCATGGTCCAGCTTCAAAGACACACAAAGACGCAAACACACATTCACGATTACACTCTCTTTACCACCACCTGGTCTCAATAAGTCTTCATTGTGTCATCCATTCAGTCTGGTGTGGACAGAAAGCTAGGGGAAGGGGTGACACCCGTCTCTCCGTCCTCACATGGAGGTACACAGCTAGGATTGTCTCCGACAGACTGCCTCAAAAGATTCTTTTGGGCAGTGGTTGTGGTACTGGAGGGAAAGCTGGGCTGGCACCACAGGGTGCTGTAGCAGTTAGTAGCATAGGGCACGAAAATAGAAGCAGCAAAAAAAAAAAATTACATAATTTAATTGGGGAAAAAATCCCTCAACGGGATGATATAACGAATAATTTTAGCCTGCGAGATGTTTTGCTTGTTGTTAGGTGTCCTTTACTAGTTCAGAATTACTCATTCAAATCCTAAAAATAAAAAGCAAGAACACACCTGGTGTCAGATACATTTATTCTAAGCGGTTTGAAGTTCAAAATGAGCATAAACAACAGACACATCACACTTTTCACTTTATGGACATTATTAAGAGTGAGTTGTTTGAAGGTAGGGAACTCTTGAAATATTATGACTTCCTATTTATACTGCACACCTGCCTTGTTGAAGAGAAATGCTGGTGTTTGCTGATCTGCTGATTATTTCTTAATGCGTTACTGCCCCCCAGACCTTCCATATGTTAATGTGGTGGGTAAATTGGGCTTTTTCCATGTTTTGGATAGTTTTACAGATGTTTTGTTGAACGTGAAAAGAGCCCGTGTGTGTGTGTGTGTGTGTGTGTGTGTGTGTGCGTGCGTGCGTGCGTGCGTGCGTGCGTGTGTGTGTGTGCGCGCGCACACGCTTGTGTGCACATGATGGAGAAGAGCCCTTCGCAAACGCATGCGTGCACACACACACACACCTACAGATCCACTCTTGGCTGCACAGAGGTTTGCTCCGATCAGGCTGTAGGGGGCTTAGCATGCACTCAGGATGAGGCCCCCCCTCTAGCTGCAGCAGCTCTAATTCTGTGGCCCAGGCCAGCAGAGTCAGTGACCCTGAAGCAGTGGCCTCGCCTCACTGTGATTCCAGCCAGCCAGCCATGAAGTGGGCCACTAGGCCGCCCGCTCTTAAACCCAGCCGTCATGCTGGGGTGTTCGGAAAGAGGGAGAGACGAACGAGTCGCTGAAGGGAGGGGCAGCTTTACATGAATTCACTAGAAGGAAAAAAAGGAAGAAAAATCAACATTTCTGCGCATTAAAGGAAACACGCGAGCGAGTGCAAGGCTGTGGCGCAGAGCTGGTCTCCAGCTGCCAAGGGCCTATTTGCCTCCGCTGGGAGGTAAAGTGTGGAATGTGGAGCCTGCTCAGTCCCCTGTGCAGCCTGATTTAGGTCCTCAGCCCCAGAGATGGTAGGTCAGAGGTCACCAGAGGGGGGTTGGGGGGTGGGGGTGAAAGGGAGGAGTTTAGAAACACGCCAGCATTGGCATTGGAGCCCTGGATACCACTCCACTATGACCTGTTATGACAGGGATCAGGGCTTTATGCTGAGCGGCTTAAAGCCACAATCCATAGTTTGAACTAGCGGGGTGGACCCCTGCTCATGTTGTTTTTGGTAAGGTGGGGGGAAGGGGTTGACGGGAAACACAACTACTCTCAAATGTATGACTAAGAAAAAAATAATAATGCTGCTAGTGACCAACCCTATACATAAAAGGAGTACCTAATGTCTGCTGCTGATCTGTTCTTAACAGCTGTTTGGTCAACATCAGCAGATTTGGATGTATTTCATTCATTACTCAATGTTTCTGACTAAAAAGTGCCCCCCCCCAACCTCCTATAGGACTGTGAACTAGCCCAATGTCCCAGCAACCACCCTGTTCCACCAGGGACAAAAGTCCCCTCCAACCAGGGCCACAAAACCCAGTGGAGGTTCGGCTCCTGGACACAGGTTGGTTCTCTTTATGCATCTTCAACCCATTTGTCTGTGTGCTAAGTTGTCTGCAGCTACTTAACCTTTCTCTCCTGCACAACAGTGCAGCTCCAGCTGTGGAAAAGGGACACGGATGCGCTATGTGAGTTGCCGTGACAATCAGGGTGGGGTGGCAGAGGAGTCGGCGTGCGCCCACCTGCAAAAGCCACCTGCCAGGGAGGTGTGCTCTGTCGTGGCCTGTGGACAGTGGAAAGTTCTGGAATGGTCCTCGGTAAGGAAACTACTTTCTTATCTTATTTTTTTATTTCATTTATTGTTTTAAAAAGCGAAATAGAATGGAAAAAAAGAAAACATAGATATACACATACTTTCATGTTTCCCCTATCTCTCTCGTTTGTATTATTTGGCCAAACTGGCTGGCGGGCCAGCCCTAATAAATGTCCCTGACTGACTGACTGACTGACTGACTGACTGACTGACTGACTGACTGAGTGATCATGTTTAGAGTGACTGACTGAGTGATCATATTTGACTTGATTGGGCTGCTGGATCAGGTGACCATCAATGTCACCGAAGTTACATGATTGGTCGGCTGAGCGCCGAGAGGCATGAGTGAGAGCTCACAGTTAAATCACCCCAAATAACAACCACTCAGACAATACACTCAACTGGCAAATTCACAAAAGATTTGTGCGGCTTTTGCGGCCACTAAACCTGCACAAATAAGACAAAAAGAAACTAGTTCTCGAAGCACCCGCAAAGGTTGAAATGTGCCCCTAACTGCACTGCCTAGTAAATAGCTCCTCGGTGCCGCTGTTCTATTTGCATGTATTTAAATTAGGTAACATGTATACATTTGGCTCAAAATTGGCCCCTTTTTATGCAAATGAGCCTCATTGCAAAAAAGTCCAATTCACAAACACCAGCACTAATAGCTAGATGCAGTTAGAGTGAACATTATTACACCTTCAGAGAGTTGGTGGGAACTGATGCCCAGACTCTCCAGTGGTCATGGCAGCAGTGATTGTAACCAGGCAAAGGCGTTGTCATGCCAGGCGTGCTCATGAGCCGATATTTCGAAGGAGAATTATCACTTTTTGATTTAACCGAGACCGAACTCAATCGCAGATACAGGTCTCCAGGTCTAACAATTCTTGCTATACTTGATGACATCAAGAATGACATTGAACCTGCCGACTGTATTCTCGGCACAAAGCCACCAGTTATACTTTGCCACATGGATAATTGCAATTAGATGCAAAACAAGGGAAAATTGCACATGGCTGCAAAACTTTATGGGTGTGTTTGCGTTGTAATATCATTTGCGCAATATCTTCTGTGAATCGGACCTTGAGACGATGCAGGTAGTGGTTGCAAGTGATGCACAATTCATGTTACTATCAGCGGCTGCAATCCTTTTTCTTTTTTTTTATTTGCCTGTCAATACAGAGCGAGTCTTTGAAAAATCTGCAGATAGAAGCAGATGAAAGAGGAGGGGGAGACACAGATAACAGATAAATAGAACAGGTATACTTACAATAAAATTAAGTTCTCTTTCAAATCCAGCATCCCAAGATATGAGTGGAAAGTATTGTTCTTGCAAGTGCCTTTATAGCCTTCTTTTTACTCGAACATAGCTTAACCATATCATGGGATATGTTACTTCAGTACACTTGAATAACAAATGTTTACTGGGACCATTACAGAAAATTGCAGGTGAATATTTAATATCCAGGAACTCACATTATAGACACTATCACTGACTATCCTTCGAACAACTAGCCACAGTTTCGAACATTGACCATACAACGGTCCAGCTGCTAGGTTTTGACCTAGTCTTGTTTTGTATGCAAAACAGTGAGCAAAGAAAGAGACTGATAAGACATGAGGTCAGACCCCTTCCTAACCCCCATCCCTGAATAAAAATTTAAAAAAATGATAGCAAAACTTATGCGACACTGAATCTGTGAACATTTTCCCTTTGGGTCTGTGTCTTATTGTGTAGACTGTCAGCACCACTGAACATCCATTGCGCAATGCATTTTGGTATCCAGATGTTCGCCTTCCTAAAAGGTTTATTTCTTCCTGTATGGCATTAATCAATCTGCATTATCTTACACCTCCACTGACAATCGGTACAGCTGCACATGCAGTATATATTGATGTTTGTCCAAGGAGGGCTGTAGAGAGGATTTAATCTCCTCTTCATCGCTGGCTACAGCGAGGGTCTTCAGTGCTGTTTGCAGATGGTTCTCATCAAACAGAGCGCCTGTGATACGATACTGCCAGACAACAGCTCTGGTCACCAAGCACACACACACACACACATGAGCACACAGCCATGCCAAAGATACTCATTGACCCCTGAAGTAGGAAACAGGAAGTAGTTCGCTCATGGCTACATATAATCTAAAAGAGACCCAACCCCGGACTGTTTGACTGACCGTACATAATCCAACAGCATACCATAAAACTTTATACGTGTTTATCTAAACCCTGTCTAGTTGGATTACACCAGTTCACTACAGCCCTGCTATAAGTGCACTGTAACTAATATGTGGGGTTCCCAACTTTGTAAAGATAGATGGGGAACATCTCTGGACAGTGTTATCCCATACTAGGCCTTAGAGCTGACATCAGCTGCGTAAGTATTATAGATGTCCTTGTACACGAGGGGAGACGAGACTGGGATGGAGTGAGGCTAATTTGAGCAGTATGAGTGCTTGGCAGAAACTTTGCTTTGTATTATTTTGCTGAAGGGACAGCGATTCTTCACAGGGTCCTTTAAAGAGGTACTGCACTGTCAGGAGGTTTTTGGCAAAGCTGTCGCCTTGGTCACACTTAAAAGAGTTGACATGGTGAAAGATAGATACAGTGAACTTTGTTTGCCTGTGCAAGGAATGTATTTTGAGCAAGCATTTATTTTGTCCCTGAAACTAGTGTTAAGGTTAAAACATGGCACCTCCGCTCTGTGACACCAGATGTAAAGGAGGTGAATTTTGGCAAATGTGAGTACCCAAGCTGTTGCATCCTATCACTTTGTGAATATTTATGTGTGTGTGTGTGTGTGTGTGTGTCTGTAGTGCTCAGTAACCTGCGGCCAGGGAAAAACCACACGTCAGGTGCTGTGTGTCAACTTCAGTGACCAGGAAGTAAATGCCAGTGAGTGTGATCCAGATGATCGTCCCAACACAGAGCAGGATTGTGCCATGTCCCAATGCCCTTCCCGCTCCAGCGACTCCAGACCTTACCCGTCCTTGCCCAATGGCAACAGGAACCCTTCCCGCACACAAGCCCACCAGTGGAGGACTGGGCCCTGGGGCGCGGTGAGGCATCTCATCAAGATATCTGTTTAAATTTTCAACTAATGACAGATCAGTGTTTTCGTGTTAAGTTGGAGACTAATCTTTAACTTAAAGTTATTCAAGTTAGACACCATTACCCATTATTGGTGTGTTCATTGTAGTTGTCTGTCATGTTTGTAGTGCACAAGCAATGAGTAGTTTCTGTGCTTTTTGCAAACTA
Source organism: Lampris incognitus (assembly GCF_029633865.1). Taxonomy (NCBI): domain Eukaryota; kingdom Metazoa; phylum Chordata; class Actinopteri; order Lampriformes; family Lampridae; genus Lampris; species Lampris incognitus. The sequence goes on from NC_079212.1 coordinate 130,180,257, forward strand.
AGACAGCATGACTGCCTCTGCAGGTATAAAAAAAAATTTTTTTTTTCCTTCCCAAGTTGATTACCTATCATATCATTCACAAGGGACACATTACCATGGGTTCAGTTTTTACCCTACCTAACTCTACAATCCCAAACTCACAACCGTACAATGCATTGATAACAGTGCTTAGTTCACTTCAAATGTAATATATATTTACCCAAATCAAATTTTTTATTTCATATCTTTTTATGTGTCTTAAACCTTTACTCCCTGAAATAAGGCCTTGTTCTCCCTGACCTGTTTCTTTCAATGTCAGCTCGTCACGACATCCAGTGTGATGTAATATCGCCGAACAGCATGACACAAAAGTTTGTCATATTTCCCCATGTGGTTGGGGTTCTCTGTTGTTCAGCTTATTTTAAAATCTGGGTTAGCCAGTCTTTTCCCTATAATACCTTTGACTTTCCTCAGAATAATTCTTGGAAATAACGAAAGCTATTCCTGGTAACTCTTCCTTCCTTTATCCTGGGGATATTTATTTTAATATTGCAGTGAGACACGGTCAAAATCACTCTGCTTTGCTGACATGTCTCCTGCGATTATGTGATAAAGTGATGGCATTTTATGAGAGTGGGGACCAAATTAATTCCTGTGGCAATGTAACCAACTTGTTAAATAAGAACTTATTTGCCCACAACGACACATTCTTTTAACTGATTTACTGCTGTTTTTGTGCGTTTGTGTGTCTGTGTAACACACAATAGATCTGTTTGGGATCATCGGCGCCTTTTATACACCTTGCACGCGTGTTTGCATAAACATCTGTCTGACAGAGTGTTCTCCTCTCCTTGCGACGGCAGTGCTCCAGCACATGTGCTGGGGGCTTCCAGCGACGCGTGGTGGTGTGCCAGGACGAAAACGGCTACTCTGCCAACAACTGTGAAGAGCGCGCCAAGCCCGTTGAGCAGCGCTCTTGTGAGTCAGGACCCTGTCCACAGTGGATCTACGGCAACTGGGGAGAGGTAAGAGAAGACCGTTTTCTAGTTTTTTGGTTTTTTGTAAACTACTGAACTCATTACACTGAGTTTGCACAGGTCATTGTGGCCCCTTAGGTATGTACTGATGTACACTACCGTTCAAAAGTTTGGGATCACCCAAACAATTTCGTGTTTTCCATGAAAAGTCACACTTATTCACCACCATATGTTGTGAAATGAATAGAAAATAGAGTCATGACATTGACAAGGTTAGAAATAATGATTTGTATTTGAAATAAGATTTTTTTTACATCAAACTTTGCTTTCGTCAAAGAATCCTCCATTTGCAGCAATTACAGCATTGCAGACCTTTGGCATTCTAGCTGTTAATTTGTTGAGGTAATCTGGAGAAATTGCACCCCACGCTTCCAGAAGCAGCTCCCACAAGTTGGATTGGTTGGATGGGCACTTCTTTGAGCAGATTGAGTTTCTGGAGCATCACATTTGTGGGGTCAATTAAACGCTCAAAATGGCCAGAAAAAGAGAACTGTCATCTGAAACTCGACAGTCTATTCTTGTTCTTAGAAATGAAGGCTATTCCATGCGAGAAATTGCTAAGAAATTGAAGATTTCCTACACCGGTGTGTACTACTCCCTTCAGAGGACAGCACAAACAGGCTCTAACAGGTACTATTTAATGAAGATGCCAGTTGGGGACCTGTGAGGCGTCTGTTTCTCAAACTAGAGACTCTAATGTACTTATCTTCTTGCTCAGTTGTGCAACGCGGCCTCCCACTTCTTTTTCTACTCTGGTTAGAGCCTGTTTGTGCTGTCCTCTGAAGGGAGTAGTACACACCGGTGTAGGAAATCTTCAATTTCTTAGCAATTTCTCGCATGGAATAGCCTTCATTTCTAAGAACAAGAATAGACTGTCGAGTTTCAGATGAAAGTTCTCTTTTTCTGGCCATTTTGAGCGTTTAATTGACCCCACAAATGTGATGCTCCAGAAACTCAATCTGCTCAAAGAAGTGCCCATCCAACCAATCCAACTTGTGGGAGCTGCTTCTGGAAGCGTGGGGTGCAATTTCTCCAGATTACCTCAACAAATTAACAGCTAGAATGCCAAAGGTCTGCAATGCTGTAATTGCTGCAAATGGAGGATTCTTTGACGAAAGCAAAGTTTGATGTAAAAAAAATCTTATTTCAAATACAAATCATTATTTCTAACCTTGTCAATGTCTTGACTCTATTTTCTATTCATTTCACAACATATGGAGGTGAATAAGTGTGACTTTTCATGGAAAACACAAAATTGTTTGGGTGATCCCAAACTTTTGAACGGTAGTGTACTTTGAATTAGGAAGAGAAAAGAGTTTGAGAAAACTTTTGGATTCTAAACAGCTAATAATAAGAGATTTTTTTTGTTTTTTGTTTTTGTTTTTGTTTTTGTTTTTTTGATTACCCAGCATCTGATCTGTGAAGTTAAAAGTTGGAAGTGTTCATGCAAGTCAGAGACTAACTTTCACATGAAACAATTTTCACAAACATAGCCGACGTACTTACGCCTCGTGTCACCTTAGATTCCGTCTGTGATCGTTTATTTTATATGTCAACATGGTGTATAAAACAATACAGGTGTCATCAGTGACGTAGCTTAATGGTTCAACTGTACGACTATGAAAAGGTGATTTGATCAAGGGTCACAAAATGCTAACAGCCCTGAATTGCTATTTGCCATGGTTTGCTGGTGTAAAACTACTAAAAAACGACCCATTGGCCGATCGGCCAGGGGGGGTTGGCCCCTTTTGTCGAGCGGTTAGCGACGTCTCCTCGTGCCTCGTGCCTCATGCAGTACAACCCTGGTTCGAAACCCGCAGCAGGCGAAAATATGCTCGGTTACATTGGTGGCAGCGGTGGGATCCGGAAGTGTGCAGATCTCTTCGGGGCGTGGGAATAAAGAAGTGCGAGGGCGGGGCGTCCGGGTAGCGTAGCGGTCTATTCCGTTGCCTACCAACACGGGATCGCCGGGTCGAATCCCCATGTGACCACTGGCTTGGTCGGGCGTCCCTACAGACACAAATGGCCTTGTCTGCAGGTGGGAAGTCGGATGTGGGTATTTGTCCTGGTCGCTGCACTAGCGCCTCCTCTGGTCAGTTGGGGCGCCCCCTGGATCGGCAGAAAGGCAGTGGCGCCCCCAGAAATGTTTCATAGGGGTGGCCAAATGGGGCGACTGAAAATCTTGGGGTGCCACACCAAAACCAAAAGCCATGACTGAATTTCAGGAATTCTATTATGCTCTGTAGGCTAGCTGAAAAATGTGAATATGAGAGTTAAGGAATCGCATACTGAAATACTTTGGTTTCTTATTTTCTTACAGTTAATGTTTTCTTACAGTTAATGCATCGACTAATATCGGTACAGTTAACATTTTTTTCTTTGACATGAATTATAATGAAAAATCTACATTATTGATTTAAATGAACAGCACCTAATGTAAATATCAGATGGAAGCATATTATGCATAATCAGAAGCATATTCTGCATATGCGACTCGTGGCTGGGGGGGGCCTGCGGGGGGGCCAGGACTAGTATCAGGGTGGCCATGGCCACCCCTGGCCACCCCTTGGGGGCACCACTGCCGAGAGGGGGTGGAGCGGGATGCCCCAAAAAGAGCGGGGTAATTGGCCAGATACAATCGGGGGGAAAAAAGGGGGGAAATTGAAAAGAAAAGAAAAAGCATGAGGGGGCGCTTGCGGGAGAGGGTGACTATTGTAAACTAGTAAAGAAGACTCGGCCAAGGGGTCGGCCATGCTACCTCATGGTGTGGTACAATCTGAATCTCGCAGCGGGCAGAAATATGCTCGGTTACACTAGTTAGCATTCTCTGACCCTTGATCAAGAGGCTGTTTTATAGTTGCGCAGTCGTCTGACAACAGAAACATAACGATATGTCAGTGGTAACACTCGTAATGTGTTATACGCTGAGCTGAAATACAAAATTAGTTATAACAGACAGAATCAAAGATGACGAAAAGTTGGCTTGTTACCAGTGTGGGCAATGGGGAGAACCCTTTACCCTACTGAGACGAAGCGGAAGTATGTGGGCCATGTTTGTGGAAAAAGGTCCTACAGTTGCAGTTTTTTTTTTTTTTTTTACACTCACAACTTGTTCTCCTGTCGTCTGCAGTGCACCAAGCCATGCGGGGGAGGGATAAAGACGAGGCTGGTGGTGTGCCAGCGTCCCAATGGCGACCGCTTTAACGATCTGAGCTGCGAGATTCTCGACAAGCCGCCCGATCGCGAGCAGTGCAATACTCATTCGTGCCCGTCTAGCCCTCACTGGAGCACAGACCCATGGAGCTCGGTACGCTCATAAAAATACATCATACCTTTTCTGCCACCCTCCCTTCATTCAAACAGTCTCATTTTTTTTCTTCACCACACGAGGATGTTCAACGCTAAAACTTTTTTCTTTTTTTTCCTTTTTTTGTTTTGCATGACCAAGCCAAACACACAATGCCACATAAGTCTAAAGGGGCAGGATAACTCTGTATCACTTTCGTGGCGGACAAATCACATCCTTTCTTCTACCTTCACCTTTAACCCCCCAACTCCTAATAACACCCCCCCCCCCCCACACACACACACACACACACACACACACACTCTGGTGCCTGTGTTTGGCCATTGTTTATCAAACAGTCGGAAAATGTATTTCTGTTGCACTTAACATCGAAGATATGCTCACTTACAAGGTATATGCCAAATAAGTACACGACAAACTGCTTCATTGACAGCTGTGACCATAATTTTTTTTATTTTTTTATTTTTAAAAAAAAATCTAATTACCATAAATCTGCTGTTGGTCCTCGATACAGTACTGAAAAATTCAGGATCACATGGTGTCACAATCAAAGTTAGCTTGTAAAATATTGTTTCTAAAGTTAATTTATTACTTAAGATATTTTTTTTCCATTTTACCTTTTGTATATAGCATTAACCTTAAAAAAGTGATTTATTTTGTGTCTTAGCGCTTTGTATTCGCACACTTAGCCAATCATTGTTCATATGCAAATACTCATGAATGTTTTTGTATATCAGGAATATACAATGCCTTGTGTTTTGTAATCATCCAAAGAACGACCCGTGACCCCAGCAGGTTCGGTGTTCCCAGATGAATGCACCAACCTACGTAGGGTAATATTTGGGTTATGTACTTTGGGGAAGTATACATCTTTTTAATTGGTAAAACTGGCTTTTGTATCAAGAATTCAATTTGTCTCAAGGCACATGTGGTTTGTTAGAGAGCAGTTACTAATCTTAATTTGACACTTTATTTTACAGTTCAAATATGCAGCTCCAACAAAGATATGAACACTAGTAAGATGACTCAAATCTCCCTGAATCATCCCTTTAACACAATGGAAAATATCCTAACAAATTATTATGTTACTTTAGCAAGTACAGAGTAAATAGATGCTAAGATAGGACTGTGAAATAAAGCGTTTACCCAATGTTGTGGAAATTAGAGCTAATAGCCATTGTCTTTCCATTTGGCGGAGGTTTTGACCCAGATTTCCTTAGTCTCCTTTTACCAAACCCTTAGGTTTAAAACTCTCTGCTCCAAAGGTGCTTGATATGAGTATATTTATATTTTGTTAGATAATGTTTGCTTTGTAAATACTTGGAGTTGCTAAATATGCTATGCTCAACAATACCTCACTTGGAACAAAACACAACTCAACCAGCCATTGAACAATCATAACGTACACTACAGTGGTGCTTTGGCAAGACAAGGGAGACGTGAGATAAAGATTCAAATTTAATGTAGGGAAGGTGTTTATTACGGCACCTTGCTTTTTAATTCTCAGTTTTATATATATATATATATATATATATATATATATATATATATATATATATATATATATATATATATATATATATATATATATATATGTTCTTTCCACAAGCAGTTTTTTTTGGATCTAATACTTAAGTTAAATGGAAAGTGTGTCATAGATGTGATTAAAAAAAAAGATTTTGGAGTGTCGTCATATACTGTATCCATCATACAACTTGCTTAACTTAAAGAGAATGGTCCTGTTTTAATGTCGTATTTTGAACACATGATACCTGTGACCACAGGGGAAGTTATTAGTGTTTTGTATCCGGAGCTCATTCTCTGAGCCAACCTAATGTGTCTACCTCAGTCTCTGTTATGATTGGCCCCCTGCTGTATCTCTCTCTCTCTCTCTCTCTCTCTCTCTCTCTCTCTCTCTCTCTCTCTCTCTCTCTCTCTCTCTCTCTCTCTCTCTCTCTCTCTCTCTCTCTCTCTCTCTCTCTCTCTCTCTCTCTCTCTCTCTCTCTCTCTCTCTCTCTCTCTCTCTCTCCTCTCTCCTCTCTCGCTGTCTCTTGCTCTCTCTCTCACATACACACTCTTTCTCTCTGAGGGATTTTTGCTGGCTAAGCTTAACCATGCTTTCCAGTGCAGTTGATGGCCCTAAACACAGATCCAGGGAATGTGTCATCTTCTACCTCCTAATGCTCGCCATCATTTTCAGGGGGTAGAGAATGTTCATATAGAATTTGTGGTTAGGGGCAACTTTTGCCTTTAGCCCACCCAGTTGTCTGTCTCCTTCTGGTCATAAATGTCTGTACTGACATCACACCTTATTTTAAGGGCCTGTTAACACAGCAGTGAGTACATTTTTTTTTACCACACATTGTTTACTAATGAGAAGTATTCCTCATAATGACTCCCACATGGGTATTGGTAAGTAGCATAAGATCAAATCATGGCTGATTCAGTGAAAACAGAACACAGTGTTTACATGGCAAAATATCGTAGTTATTCAAAAGTTGAACATTCCTTCCTAAGGACGAAGGAATGCTTCCAAAATTTGGTTCCGGAGTCTAGATTTCTCCTGGTCTTTACTTTCAAGATTATGATGCAAATGGAAAATACAGCAAAGCACATTCCTCATATCATACCAACAGGCTCTTGAAATAAAGTACTTATCATGCCTCATATTCAAAATGGCAGTATTAGTCTGTGTTTCAAGAAATTTTGTGTATATTTATGTAATTACTTGTATTTATTGCTACTTCATTATAATGTCATGTCAATATTTAATTTTTCTATGGATTTTGTTGAATTTCTGTTCATTTTTTCGAGAAAAAAAAAAGGTTACGATTAAAGTGAAGTAGAGGTACTATTAAAGGCTTCTTTCATTTTTACTTTTTGGACGTACAGTATCTGGACCGAGGCATAAACCGTCTGCCATCATTCATTCTTCCTACTGATCATGATTTGAAAAGTGCATGTTTGCACATAATGTCTTAATTAGAAAATTGTCAAATATTATGGCTTAGAATAACCTTCTGAACAAATCAAAAACCTCGAGGCTAAGCAAATCTCTGAAGCACCTATTTGCAGTTCTCGTTTGGGAAGCTGAGAGTAACTCACACCCTGGAACAGAATTCCAAAAATAGTCAAAATAAATTAGATAATGGCTGCATGGAACCATAAACATACATGAAAACGTTCATTACTGCTAGCATTACTGCTTCCGACCTTGCAGCCTTGTTAAAGTTTAGCAACATTATTTATACTTTGACTTAACGGTTTAACTTAGACCACTCGTTGGACTTTTATTGTAATTATAGTGTGAACCTGGATGTGGAAGTGGCCTATATTATTTAGTGCTTAGCCTATATGGATGAGACATGTCCTTTCGCCAGAATACTGTTGACAAGAGAAGCCTGGCAACTAGTTTATAAAGCGGTCGCCCAGCTAGCCTTTTCAAAGGGATGTCTCTGCTGAATGAAAATGCACAAATCACTGAGCAATATCTTTGTTATTTTATGAGGTCAAGGCCTCTGCTAACCTCTTTGAGCAATTATGCCTTTTTGAGCAATTATGCTTTACTGTCTACGTCGGGAGCTCAAAGCTCTTTGTATCAAGGTAAATCTTTATTCTGTCTGACAATGCCTCAGTGGACCTCTCATTTCATTTAGTGTGTTCATTCATTCCTAATGCCTACCATGGCTTTTTTTTCCCCTTTGGAAGGCCTTGTGACACTTCTATATAGTCGCCAGCGTGATTTGCCCCTCTCTCGGCCCCTCTCCTCCGGGCTAATGTGGGTTGATGACATTGTTCCGATTGTTGGGGGGGGGGCAGTGACAGTGACTCGAATGAAGGGCCGCCAGCGAAACAATGCAAGGGTGCATTGGCGGGTCATGGGTCACCGTTTGATCAGAGGAGAGGCCCTCCCTGGTTCAACTCATCAGCACAGACAGACTTCTGGGAAATTGTAGTGATCCCAGGAAAAAAAAAAAGCCGCAAAAGCCGTGTTATCTATCTATTGAGGACCGGAAGAGCTGGAAAGACTCTGTTATCTTGTATGGATTCCTGTACACGCTGCCGGCATTGGAATGTATTATGTGCAAGGGCACATTGTGTGGTACTGACTGAAACTTTGTTTCTTTGGATTCAATAAATTCCATATCAAAAAGTTGCATCATTTGAATCATGCACTGTGTTTTTGTAATCACGAGCCAAAATTGTACCGTCAACATTTTTTTTTCTGAACTTTCTTGTAGAAATCAATTGTACAAACATGTAAAATTTCTTAGCTGGTTTGGTGAATGACAGTAAAAGCAGTGTAACACCAAAATAGCTTGGATGTGATTAATTCCTAAAATGTCAGTAAGATTAACCAAGTCGTTCATGTTTAGTGTGGCTGCAGGTGATGGTTTTATTAATTGTAATATTTCTAGTTATTTGCAATACTCTAAAAAAAAAAAAACTTAGTACAACGTTAATGAACCTAGTATGAGCTCATGGACTGAGAAAATGGATAATGGTTTACGGTGACCCACTTGTAATGTTTCCCACAGTAATAACAGGGCATTTTGATGCTGTTTCAATGACTGGAAAACCCTCTTAAAGAGTATATAAAACATTTGAGAAATGACCTGTCATTTGAGCATGAAAGTCTGGGAGCAGCCTTGGACCGTAAATACCTACTTTTAATGATTAAAAACCTTGACGGCAAAGCGCCGCTTCCCCTGAAATGACCCGCCACCTCATTCCACAGTAATGCATGCAATGACCTTTCCGCAGTTCATGAAAAACAAATGTCTCATGTTGTTTGTGTTGCGGAATAACAAAACAGTAGACTTTATAAAAATGTCAGCGCACACCTGTAATTTTGCCATTAGCGGTGTGCCGTTGGCATTAATCAACATTCTCCGTAGGTCTTTATACTCCCCACATTCATCACGCCAATATTAAGAGGCACTTATGCAAGGCGGTTACCTTAAATCGCCTCGTGGTTGTCACAATAAAGGCAAACCTATGCAATCAAAAAGGATTCACACAGTGGTTATAAAGTTCATTTTGTTTTATTTGATGGCACAAACCAAAGTAATGGAAAGCTGGTGTCGTCACCGTGGTTTACCTTGTCACTGAATTTTGCAGAAATAATTGACTCGGTTTCCATAATTACAGTGTCATTAACCATTAAGTAAAGTGTTATATTTTTAGCAAAAAAAAAAAAATCTGTGACTATACGGACAGCTCATTTGCATCACTGACAGCACAAATGTCAATCGTATTGAAATTCATACATGGGTGCGAGGCTGAGCCAGTCTTAATTTGGAAATAAAGTGTTATGTCACTCGTGAAGTGCTGTGGTGTCCCTCCTTCCTTTCCCTCTCAACCTCTTCCAGAATGAGGTGAGAGGTCATGGCTTGTTCCTGTTCGGCAGGGTCCCTTGCTGGTCAGAGCAGTGCCCCACGCTGGCCCACGCACTCGTTCAACTCTGAGCCTGTCGCTTCCCATCGATCTCCACACGCAACGCCCCCTTTGATTATCCGAGCACAATCCAACACACAGTTCAACATGGGTGTGTAAGAGTGTGTGTGTGTGTGTGTGTTGTGTGTGTGTGTGTGTGTGTGTGTGTGTGTGTGTGTGTGTGTATGTGCACTAGTGTGGGGTGTCTGCCTGTCACACTGAGTTAGGCTTTGGGTAGCTCGGTGAACCCGGAGATGAAACAAAGTGCTGCCGGGACTGGCATGGCACACTTTTTCATTGGACTACAGCTACCCACGTGGAACTGAGTCTTAGCCCCTCACATTTTTAGCGCTATGAAGTGCTCCAAATGAGCCATTACTTTTACCTGGACATTTCCATGTATTTGCTCACACCTGTCTTGTGCCTTTGCGACACATTTGCACCTTGTGGTCCAAAAGAGCTTGGGATATCCTGCCAGGTCAAACTTAGTGCCTCTAATGCACAACGACATGTTTCATACAACATGAGAAAATTCAGCATGAGGAAATTCTCTTGAGACATTAAATACCACTCCAATCATAAAATACGCCTTTTATTTATTCATGTTTAACCTCCTACCCTGTGCCATAATACTGGTGTCGGCCAAAATGATTACCTAATTGGTCTTTCGTGTTTATAACCCCTCCTTACCTTTGACCTCTTGCAGTGCTCGGCCTCCTGTGGCAAAGGGTTCAAGTACCGCAAAGTGAGCTGTGTGACCCGGTCGGGCCGTCCTGTCCTGGACGAGAACTGCCAGCACCTGTCCCCTAAGCCCAGCAAGCAGAGGCGCTGCCGAGGGGGCCGATGTCCCAAGTGGAAGACTGGCAACTGGGGAGAGGTAGGACCCCTTTACCATGCTGGCAACCACCCCACTATGACTAGTGTCCTCACACTGCCAGACATGTACGCCTTTTTTCCTCTGTCTAGTTTAATACTTGACAGCTTGCTGCTCCTGCTGTGTGTGTGTTTGTGTGTGTGTGTGTGTGTGTGCCTGGGTGTATGAACTTCTGCGGCTTTGATTCAGTGTCTGCTGTGGTCTCCATTTGGCAATGCCTGGCCACTAACTAAGCGGTTGTGCTGTTACACATCACAATGTGGTGTGCCTGCTTGTAGCACAGCCCTGAGGATACTGGAGACACATGGATGGAGGTAGGGTAGGGTAGACTAGGGCTGCTGCACTACAGTACAGAAACCGGGACAGCGGGAGGGATGCACGTCCCCCGCGTCGATGTGAGATTAAGTCCAGCCAATGTAGAACTAATCTTCCCTATACGCTGTATTTTTGTCTTATTTCTACTCCTTTAATCCCCACTGTCCCTCCATTTGTCTTTCCTCCAACCCCCCCTTTCAAGGGCTCCCCTCACCCTTTGTCGGTTTGCTAGTCTTTAAAGACTCACTTCTCCCCAAGGCTTTCTCTTCCTCAGCCCAGTTTGTTTTCCCACCCTATCCTTTCGCCTCCCCGATGGGAACCACATGTTGCTATCTTCTGTGCGCCCTGCCAGAGAGGACATCCACTCACCACGCTGTGGCAGAGATACTCCCAGTGTGCACCTGGGCCAACACAGAGCCTGCAGCCCTTTCTCTTGCTCTCTTTTTAACCTCCCTCTTTTTATATCTATTTTTTCCATTCAATCTTACTCATTTTCCCTGGTTTTCCCATTCGTTCTCGCTCGCTTTCCTTGAATTCGCTGTGGCGGCTGCAGGTTCCTAACTAACCCCAAAGAGAGCTGCGTTTCTGCACTCCATACCTCTGAGAAGAGGGTTTTTTTTCTCTCAGACAGTGGTGGATCAGGACACTACGATGGGCCACTCATGGGAATCAGACAAGTTTTGTAACGTTATTGTGCTTCTCATGTGGCAGTACACCTAGAAGTTCAAGTGTTTCAACTAACAGCCAAATACACAATGCAATGAGTACACGTTGGTAAGGAATTGTAAACATTAATTTTGCTTGCTGACATTGTTATCATAGAAAATGGGCATGTTGTGTGTGGGTCATTTCCAATATCAGTAAGGATTTATTCAGTAAAGACACACACCACACACTGTGGTCCCCATCCATTCGTTTATCCAGGTAGTGTCTTACCTCAAGATAAGTGATAAGTGTATCTGGATTAAGTTTATTGGTTTCTTCACCCGTTACCTGAAAAATTATGAGCATGGTGGCTTCTCTTGCTGTCTCATTCCCATGCACGTGCGTGTCGCTCCTCTGCCCTGTGGCGCACAAATACAACCAAACAACCCAACCAACACACACACACACACGCACGCACACACACACACACACACACGCACAGCCAAATTACCACTGATGTGTTACATTGAGAAACCAAGCGGGATGAGCACTATAAACAGTCTTTCTGTTTGTCCAGAACATGTGAAAAAGTAAAATTAGATCTCCTCATTATTATGCAGCTGTAAATGTTATTGCTACTTGGGGCTGCTCTGGTGGCTCACCTGGTAGAGCGCATGCCCCATAATACTGAGTTCTTACCGCAGCGGCCTGGGTTCGAATCTGTCCCGGGCCCTTTGCTGCATGTCATCACATGTCTCGCTCAATTAATGCTATCCACAAAAAAAAAAAATCTTAAAAAAAAAAGTTGTCACTATTAATCTAATATAAAGTTAAAGACATTTAAAAGAACTTAAACAATGCTGGCACTTACTGCATGTACGTCAGGTAATTCTGTCAGCCCCTCTGGCTTGTTGGCTATTGAACTGGCATAAAATATTTGATAGAAAAGGCTTGACTTTTTGAGTTGAATCACCTCTTTCTCTCATCTCTCTCTTACCCCCCCCCCCACCACTACTGCTGTTGCTGTTTTTTGTAGGAATCTCTTATTTGTAGAGACAAGAGCAAAATCATGCTCTCAAAGAGAGAAAAAAAACCTCCTCTGAGGGCTTTCACTGTGGAACAGACATCAGTTTAAAAAACATTTCACTGTGCGGCATCCTGCTCCACATCACCACTTTTCACTGTTAGGGCTGTGTTGAGCTTTCCCGAATCCAACTATTGCATTTTGGCAGTACTTACCAAGCCATCAAAAATGTATTAATATCTAGATATGTTCATGTGACCCATTTATGCTTGATAAATCTGGATTTAGAGGCAATAAGCTAATAAACCATGCTTTATTGAGTCCAAACTACTGGTGTTTGCAATAAGCCTCTAAAGCATGTTCTTTTATAGAGATGAAAAATATTTAAGAGACAAAATGTTCAATTTGATATGCATCTGAATTGACAACTGTGCATAACTGCATGGCAAGAAAAAGAAAAAAAAACTAATTGTAGAGGCATAAAGGCATACGAAATATTGAGAGGATTTATGAAACAATTTAAAAGGAAAAACTAGAATAGAAAAAGATTAACTTATACGTGGCAACAATAGTTTGATAAATCTTGTTGGAAAAAATAAATTTACTTATCATTGCAGTGCTCAGCATCATGTGGCAGTGGCATACAGCGACGTGAGGTTTTCTGTCAGATTGGAGATCAACGAAGTCCACAGGAAAATGACTGCCGTCAGCCTTCCCGGCCGGCCTCCAGCCAAATCTGCCGGCTCGCTGATTGTCCCTCGCAGTACCGGTGGAGAGAGGGGGAGTGGCAGCCGGTAAGTGCAGTTCTGACTCCTCCAGAAGGATTTCAAGCATCTTGTGACTTGACAATCTAAACAGATTGATACGATGGTCAGGGGATTAAGCCCCATCGTTTCCATCGAAGAGTGAGCTGAATGGAAGTAGATTGCGCACTTCACTCAGAGGCATGCTGTCATGAGGCCAAGCATGGCAGAAGGGGAGAAAAGGGAGGAGAGGAGAGAGGAGAGGGGAGCAGAGCATGCCCATGATGGAAATCAGATGATGTTATTTTTCAAGCAAGCCCAGTTTGCCTTTTCACACATAGTTTGTGTGAGGCTGTGGAGCTTGTGCATGGCAAGTAGGTAGTTGTGCAAAGTTGTGCCTTGATTATGTATAAATGACCTACCTGCCAGCCCCCCCCCTCAACCAAGTTAAAAAAAAAACACAACCTGTTTTCTCCATAGTGTAGAGTTGTGGTTTATCACAAAAGGCATCTGAAGCAAGAATGTAGCCTCAATGTTCAACTGATGTTGAATCTAGGTCACCAAGCTGCATGGAATCTTTTTTGCTCAGGAGTCTTAATTAGTCGGAAGACGTGCTCAGCAGTTCCCGCCGGGGCAAAACGCAGCTGGAGGTCATTATGGCAGTTCACCTGGTGGTGAGGGATGTTAGCCACGATCAAACGTTTTAATGCATCCTTGCATCGAAAATAATAATTAAACAACATCAGTATTGTAGTGTTTGTGCGAACAATCATCAACTGCACTTTTGTCATGCTAACAAACTTAGCTGAAGCTACTTTACTTGCCTCTGCCAAGTCAACATCACAGGCGTCGCATTACAGAATATGTCACCAACTAGCGACATCACCTCTACTCTATTAAAGAGAATGAACATAATAGAACACAATAATGGTGGCTTGTGAATTATGTTAGACATCTCTGTGTCTGTCCACTACAGACGTCCCCCCAGAATTCACAAGAACCAGCATTGTCAGTCTGACAGGAGCCTTCTCCCGGCTCGTGGCCTAAACGCCCTGGCAGGCACTGGAAGTGGCGTTTGAGCCACCCCCTGGGCCTCAGGCAGTGCCGGCGGTTTAGGCTAGGAGACAGCCTAAGCGTGAGGGCATAGCTGGTCTGACGTGATGGTACAGATCCAAGTGAGCAGGTTTGAGGCGATCTCAGGCTTATGTCCCACATCAACCACAAAAGTGTTATCGCCCCCCTCAAGAACCTGGAACGGGCCATCATGGGGCAGTTTGAGGGGGTTCGGTGAGTGTCGTGCCAGGGTAGCCCATGCTGGGAAGTAGGCACGTGTGCAAACATGCCCATGTTGTTCAGGTGAATGGAATGCTGGGCTGACCTGGACCAGGGGGATTTGGCATCCGGAATGAAATCCCCAGGCACCTGGAGTGGGTGTCCATACACCAGCTCTGCAAATTATGACTGCAGGTCCTCTTTTGGTGCAGTTCTGAGTCCCAATAGCATCACGGAAGTTGATTGTACCTTCCCCCGTCCTTGAGGCTGGCTCTCAGGGTTGCCTTCATCGAGTGGTGGAAACACTCACAAAGACCATATGCATGCAGTGGAATGCCCTGGTGTAAGGATGCTTCATTCCCAGGTTTCAGGCAATCTTGGTTCAGAGATCTGAGGGGAACTGAGCTCGATGGTTGGGGAAAATGTCGGGTGGCACACCAAACCGAGCAACCCAGGTCCCAACAAAAGCCCAGGCTACATCGGCAGTTGTCATTGTTGCCAGAGGGATGGCCTCTGGACATCTGGTGGTTCTGTCCACCATGGTGAACAGGTACATAACCCCACCAGTGCCACATTCACATCATCGAACTGCCACTCGGGTACTTTATGCCCAGATGTGAGAGGCTGTGGACCGAGTCAAAAACCAGCCTTCTCCAGCATGCAGGTACAATGGGACACGGCTGCTGAGTGGACACGTCACATAGGAGAGAAACACCAGCATCATCAAACCACACATCTTCCAATCCTAGGCTCATCATGGCCATCTTCTAAGCCTGACCCTCGGGGTCGGACACCTGATCAGCAGCCATATGAGCATAATCAATGCTCAGGTGAACTACATCAATGACTGCGCAGGAGAGGCAGTCAGCCACAACATTGTACATGCTGAATGTCTGTGGTGAACTCTGATATCTAGGCCAGGTGCTGGTGCTGATGAGCAGACCACGGCTCTAAGACCTTAGAATGGCGAAAGCTAGTGGCTTGTGGTCCACAAATGCTGTGAAAGGGGAGGTCTCCAACAGGAAACAAAAATGGCGTATGGTGGGGTAGAAGCCCAGCAGGTGGTGGTCAAATATGCTGTACTTCCACTCACTGGGGCGGAGCTACTGACTAAAGAAGGCACATGGCTACCAGACGCCATCTACCTGCTGCTAATGAAAAGTGCCCATGGCATAGTCTGAGGCATCTGCCATAAGGGCAATAGGTGCATCGGGGAGTGGGTGTGTGAGCATGGTGGCATTTGCCAAAGTGCTCTTGGTGTCTGGGAATGCTTTGGTCATTTCATTCGACCATTCAAGTTCGTGCTTGGGGGCCTTGCCTCTGAGGTTCTTGCACAGGACCTTGCATAAGGTCCACTGCAGGGGAAATGAACCAATGGTAGATGTTCACCATACCCAAAAACTCATGGAGAGCCCTAGTTGTAAGGAGCTGCGAGAAATCCGTAACCACGGCCACTTTCGGTGGCAGAGGTATTGCCTCATCTCTGGTGATGCGATGACCAAGGAAATCAATAGACGGCAGCCTGAACTGACAATTAGCAGTGTTTACAATGAGACCGAACTGGCTGCGGCGTTCGAACAGAGTCCAGATGTCGGACAGGTGTTCTGCTTTGGAGGTGCTGGCCACGAGTATGTCATCCAAGTAGACAAACAAGAATGTAATGTCTCTCAACACAGAGTCCATGGGATGCTGGAAGGTCTACACCACGTTCTTTAGGCCAAAAGGTGTCCTCAAAAATTCAAGAAGTCCAAAAGGTGTTATCACAGCCGTTTTAGGGATTTCCTTTGGTTGGACTGGAACTTAATGGTACCCCTGGATGAGGTCTGCTTTACGGAAGATGATTGTCCCTGCCAGCCAGGCCAAGAAATCCTGTGTACCAGTCAGGGGGTGGTGATGTCATTGAGGCAGCGATCGCTGCATGGTCGGCACTTGCCATCAGAGTTTGGCACCATGAGCAGGGGTGAGGGCTAGGGGCTGTTTGATCGGTGAACTATCCCAAGTTGCTCCGTGTTGTCAAACTCAGCCCTAGCAATGGCCAGCTTTGCACGAATGAGGCGGCAGGTCCTAGCATAGACTGGCGGGCTTGTCGTGGATATGTGATGCTCCGCTCCATGTTTGGTCTTGTGCATGGAAAAGGTTGGCAGAGTAAGGTCAGGGAACTCCCCACAGCAAACGGTTGAGCTTGTAGGTGGTTACGAGTGTGCTGGACAGTGCTGTCGTTGAGCGGCTGCTGACTGCACATGGGAGAGAGTCAAAGTCAGTCACACTGAGAAGGTGAAGGTTCTCAATTTCCTATACGCCCAAGGCGTATAGGAAATTGGCCGTGAGAAGGAGCTGTGTCACTTGTGCCAAAACAAATTCCCAAGTGAAACTGCATCCCTTGAAGCACAGTCACTTCTCTCTTGCCGCAGATTTGTATCAAACTACTGTTAGTGGCCTCGAGCATGGAGCCGTTCTCCCCCACTCTGACCTTGCTGTGAGACATGGGGAGGATGCTCACCTGAGTGCCCGTGTCCACCAGGGAAAGCCATCCATAAATGGTGACCCTGATGAAGAGTAGGCACTCTGAGTGGGTGGCACCCATAAATTAACAGAACTGCTCCGATTACAATATCCTGGAAGTTTCTTGTAGGCAGCACACAGCTTTTATAGTTCCACATTTATGACATCTTATATGAAACATTAAATGCGTTAAAATTACATCATTGTGAGGGCCTCCAGATAGAGTAGCAGTCTATTCTGTTGCCTACCAACAGGGGATCGCCGGTTCGAATCCCCATATTACCTCCAGCTTTGTCAGATGTCCCTACAGACGCAGTTGGCCTTGTCTGTGGGTGGGAAGCCAGATGTGGGTATGTGTCCTGGTTACTGCACTAGCACCTCTTCTGGTTGGTCGGGGTGCACCTTTTCGGGGGCGGGGGGACTGGGGAGAATGGTGTGATCCTCCCACGCGCTAGGTCCCCCTGGCGAAACTCCTCACTGTCAGGTGAAAAGAAGCAGCTGGTGACTCCACGTATATTGGAGGAAGCATGTGGTAGTCTGCAGCCCTCCCCGGATCGGCAGAGGGAGTGCAGCAGCGAGTGCCAGCGACCGGGGTGGCTCAGAAAATAGGGTAATTGGCCGAGTACAACTGGGTAGAAAAAAGGGGGGGGGGGTTACGTCATCGTATAGACCATATTACATTTACCAGTGCATATAACTTTGGAGAAATACCTTCATAGTAATCAACAAATATCATAATAACCAACAAATTTGTGTTTTGTGACATATTGATGCTGTAACTGCCTTTGAGCTGGTTGAAAAAAGGATGAAAAGAGGGCTTAGATGTTCAGACCGAATATCACCCAGTTTTCAACTAGAAATCAACTAGAAATCCTGATTGTCGCTCATTGGGCTATGTAGAACATGGCTTAGTGGCGCATTTAAGCCACTTCTTTCCACTTTCTCCTCCTCCCTTTCTCCTGCTAATGCTGCCTTCTATCACTCTAAAATCCTATCCTCTGCCTCTAATCCCGAGAAACTCTTTGAAACCTTCTCTACACTTCTTCAACCCCCACCTCCTCCTCCTACTTCCTTCCTTCTCCCTGATGACTTCGCTAACTTCTTTGACAAGAAGGTAAACGACATCAGATCCTCCTTTTCTCACCACCCGGTTAGTGCTCCTTGAACTAGCCCACCCTCTGCACCCTCCCTCACCTTTCCACATCCCACCCTATCCCACCTTGCTCCCCTCCCCCCGACGAGGTTCTCAACCTCATCATATACAGTCGCCCCACCACATGCTCTCTTGACCCGGTCCCTTCCCCTCTTCTTCAGTCTGTAGCACCTGAACTCCTTCCCTTTCTAACCCACCTCATCAACACCTCCCTCCAGGCAGGATGCTTTCTATCTGCCTTAAAGACTGCTAGAGTCACCCCCTTCTCATGAAACCATCACTTAACCCCTCTGATGTCAAAAACTACAGACCGGTTTCCCTTCTACCCTTTATATCCAAAACTTTCGAACATGCTGTCTTTAACCAACTTTCTTTGTACCTCTACCAGAACAACCTCCTGGACCCCAACCAGTCTGGGTTCAAGGTGGGTCACTCGACAGAGACGGCCCTCCTTGCAGTGACAGAATCGCTACACTCTGCGAGAGCAAACTCTCTCACCTCTGTCCTGATACTTCTGGACCTGTCAGCTGTGTTTGACACAGTGAACCACCAGCTCCTCCTCTCGACCCTCGAAGGTCTGAGTGTCACAGGCTCTGCACTCTCAATGTTTGCATCCTACCTGACGGATTGCTCCTACCAGGTGACATGGAGGGGATCTGTGTCGGAGCCTCGCAGACTGGCTACAGGCATTCCACAAGGTTCGATTCTGGGTCCTCTCCTTTTCTCCCTGTACACGACATCCCTGGGTTCTGTTATTCGCTTGCATGACTTCTCTTACCATTGTTATGCCGATGACACCCAGCTGTTCTTGTCCTTTCCTCCCTCTGACACACAAGTAGAGACACGCATTGCTGCGTGCTTGACTGACATCTTGGAGTGGATGGCGACACACCACCTGAAGCTCAATCCGGACAAGACAGAGCTGATGTTCCTCCCCGGGAAAGGTTGCCCGCACCGAGACCTGGCCATCACCACTGACAACACCGTGGTGATGCCAACTTGGACTGTGAGGAATCTGGGTGTGATCCTGGATGACCAACTGTCGTTTGCTGCAAACGTTGCATCAGTTGCTCGCTCCTGCATATTTCTCCTCTATAACATCAGGAAGATTCGCCCATTCCTCACCGACGAGACAGCGCAGGTGCTCATCCAGGCTCTGGTCATTTCCCAGCTGGATTACAGAAACTCCCTCCTTGCTGGCACCCTGGCATCGGCCATCAGACCTCTGGAGCTTGTTCAGAAAGCTGCAGCTCGTCTGGTGTTCAACCGCCCTAAGTTTTCCCACACAACTCCCCTTCTCATGTCCCTACACTGGCTCCCAGTAGCTGCTCGCATCCAGTTTAAGACTCTGGTGCTAGCCTACAGGGCATTGAAAGGAACAACTCCTTCCTATCTCCAGGCCATGGTCAAGCCCTACACCCCCATTCAACCACTTCGCTCTGCTGCCTCGGGACACCTGGTTGCTCCATCACTCAGAGGCCCCTGCTGCCAATCGACGCGGTCACAGCTCTTTTCTTTCCTGGCCCCACAGTGGGTGAATCAACTCTCCACTGATGTCAGGACAGCAGATTCGCTGCCCATCTTTCAGCGCAGTTTGAAAACTCACCTCTTCAAGAACTACTACCCTGTTACTTGCTCTTAGCACTTATTGTATTCACTCATTTTTTTTAAAAATCTCTCTCTTGCGCTTTTACTTTAGCACTGGTTTTGCTCTTAGATGCTTGTTTAGATGCACTTATGACCTCTGATGACTAGTAGTTCTCCTGATTTCCTACTTAAATGCACTTATTGTAAGTCGGTTTGGATAAAAGTGTTGGCTAAATGACTGTAATGTAATGTAATGTAATGTCTTATGGCCCAAATGAGTATTACAACAAGAAAATCTATCCAAGTCAAGTCAATTCCAGACAAAAAACATTTTTTCCCCTGCCAAAAACAATTTTTTCACCTGTTTTCAAAGAGGAAACAAAAAAGTAACTTGGAAAAATTATCCCGGCAAAACTTTTTTTTTCCACCCGATTCACAGATGAAAATAATAATAATAATAACAAGGAACCTAGAAAGATTATCCTGGCAAAATATTTTTTTCACTTGTTCTTAAGTCCTAAAAACAGGAGAAGAAAACAATTTAGATCAGAATTTTTTTTCTCACTTGCCTCTCAGGGCTTCCATACCAACAATTCCTAAATTTTAAAAATATTTTTTTAAGTATACAACTATATAATATAGACTATTATATTAAATATTACATCATTCAAAAATTGTACTTAAAAACAGGGTTTTGTAACTGTAGTTTTATAAACTTGTGCATTTATGTTTGTATCTGTACCATTGTTTTGCAGACTTGAGCATTGAAGTTCTGGATCTGTAAGCTTAGTTTTGTAGACCTGTACATTTTGTTTTCTGCTTGCAAACTCCATTTTACAAGTCTGTGCGTTTAGAGTCAGGTTTGCAAACTCACTTTCACAAGCTATGTGGCAAAAATACTTATGTGCATGTGTGCACACACGCACACGGATTTTGACAGGTTTAATACGTGGTAGGGGCAGCACGGTGGCGCAGCGGTTAGCGCGGTCGCCTCACAGCAAGAAGGTTCTGGGTTCGAGCCCCGGGGTAGTTCAACCTTGGGGGTCATCCCAGGTTGTCCTCTGTGTGGAGTTTGCATGTTCTTCCTGTGTCTGTGTGGGTTTCCTCCGGGTGCTCCAGTTTCCTCCCACAGTCCAAAGACATGTAGGTCAGGTGAATCGGCCATACTAAATTGCCCCTAGGTATGAATATGTGTGTGTGTGTGTGTGTGTGTGTGTGTGTGTGTGTGTGTGTGTGTGTGTGTGTGTATGCATGTCGGCCCTGTGTGATGGCTTGGCGGCCTGTCCAGAGTATCTCCCCGCCTGCCGCCCATTGACTGCTGGGATAGGCTCCAGCATCCCCGCGACCCTGAGAGCAGGATTAGCAGTTTGGATAATGGATGGATGAATAATACATGGTAATGTTTTGTATGCAGGGTGTCACAAAAGAAACAGGCTAGCCTCAAGGGTAAGAGGGCGGGAAAATGGCCTAAAGTACGATAGCTTAAGTGTCTAATTTCTGGGTAAAAATGTAAAAAAAAAAAGGCCCATCGTACCATAGCGGAGGTGTCTGCATCTCTCCGCAACAAACATTTTGGTTTTTTTTCTCCTTTCCAAAAAAGTTAGTTACACCAGGCACACAAATACCTCAGTTTATGTATTTTGTTGACTTACTGGCAGTCGCAAAGGTCTGGCAGAGTCCACCTTTCAGGTTTGGATGAGTTGACTGAGCGCGATACGGGTTGACCGACAGTGTTGACTAGCTAACTATGTTGTATGCAGCGATTCCAAAGACACTGATTGGTCAGAAGCTGGAGATCCACCCTCTCTCCCTTGTAATAAGCCCGTTTCTTTGCAACACCCTGTGTACAAAACATAACCACGTAGCAAACCTGTCAAAATTCTGAGTGTGCGCATGCACATGTGCATAAGTACTTTTTGCTGTATAGCTTGAGAAAGTGGGTTTACAAGCCTGTGTCTAAATTATTAATCAGGGGCAGAATTAATCAGGGGCCCATGATCAATATCAAACTGATAAAATATTAATGCAAATTGAATTACTCCCTTATTTGACTGACTGGCTGAAAATCTGACCTGATCCCAGGACTAGCAGTGGTGTATGCGACAGAGCTGGCAGCAGCTTCTCCTCAGGGACAAATCCAATGTTGGAAGCTTATCTCTCACTCTCATCCACACGTTTTTCTTTTCTTTTCTGTACACCACTTTTTGGCTTATATCTGGAAGACATTCTGCTCCTTACCGAAGATACAGTATTTTTTCACATGCTAGCTAACTTTTGTAGCCAATGTAGCTGGATAGAGTAAATACTCATAGACTTATGTGAGAATCAGTGAGCAATAAAATAATGCTATTTGGTTATATCACTTTCCCAGCAGTCTTTATTTTATTCTCAGTCGATGGGTCTTTGATGATGACTTAGGCTAAGTGGTGACTGTTGGTGCGAAGAAATCATCGGAGAAACCATCACGGATAAATGCTGTCTGCAATTTATAGGTCCCAGACTACCCACACATTAGGTGAGAACATGTACAGCTTGTAATGGTGCCTTGTGAAGTAGGTGCATGGGGCCCATGCTCAAAGCTGAACTTTAATTTTCCCCGGCCCCTAGAATCTGTGGGCCCAAGTGCAACAGCGACCCCTGCACCTTAGGAAAATCCTCCCCTGATCGCTACCTCACCCATAGTGCTCTATCTACATGGGCTTTAATGACTAATGGAACATTTTTGACTGAGAAAAGTGATCTTCTCGACCTTGCCTTTTGGAAAAGGGCTTGGTATTGGTAGTGTGATGCAGCCACGTTTATAAAATTGATCTGATAAATAACGGTTGGCAAGTGCGGGCACTCTTCCTAGTTGTTTCTACATTGTACCAGTTCAGGTGAATACAAAGTAACAAGTCACTCACCAGAATCCTGGAATTCGAGCGATAGGCTTATGGTGGGAAAGCTCAGAAGAACGATCAGCATGGATGTGGATCCATGTGGATGCAGTCCATCCAGAACAAAGTAGTCAAGTGTGAAAGCCCTGTACTGAATGTGTGGAGAGCATCATCTCCACCTCATCATTAGATGGCATTTTCAGAGGGACAACTGTTCTCCCAGATCATTACCCTGACCTTAGCCACACCAAACCCATAGCTAAACTTGAACAGGAAGTGGAGGACCTTGGAGGTGTCCGTGAGTCCACTGTCAAACTCTTTTGGACTGATCCCCAGTTTTTACAGTTTTTGAAGCGCAAATGTATCAGCTATTTCCTTCTTCGGTGTGCTGAGTTGATACAATGAAGCACACGTCACTGTGCTAATCATTGCCTTCTTCGGCAATACAAATAAGGCAATAGCCAAAATATTTATGCTTTTTTTATCATCTGCATTGTGAAAAAATAAATTAAGCCAACACTTGACGTACCCATGGTCTTTCGACCTACACCAAAAAATTAAAAGTTTAATCAATAATATCAAGCAGCAGTTACTTTTGTAAAAAAACAAAAAACAAACAAACCTCATAGTCACTACCGTTTGATGTTTATCAGCCTGAAATATCTATTATTTGGCAATCCTTCCTCTTAATTACATGTTTTTGTGTACTATAAAGTATAGTGTGTTCCCAGCCATTGTAGTTCAAAGGCTGGCTTGCAGAAGGTAGGCCCACTTTTTGGGAAAACAACCTTCTCCTTTTTAGTAGACTGGCTAAAACCCTGCATGTGCTCTACCAAGCCAAAGACATCCCCAAATCACGCTACCTTGTTTGTCAGAAACTCTCTGTAGTTAAGCAGAGTTTGGCTGTGCTTCTCTGAGATCACACGTTTCATCAACTATCATTATTGTATTTTACCACGTAAATCTTATGGCAGTAGACTACATTCGTGGACATTATGAAACTCAAATATCTGCAGGGGTTGGTTATATTCCTCTGCTGCAGCGCAGGAGTGTTGTGCTCACAATAACAATTCCAGGTATTTCAGTTGTTTGACAGTCTCCAGCATGTGATGAAGACCAGCTGGCGTGGACCACTTCGTAATAGCCCATAGTGTTTCTGACGCAATTTGAAGCCTCACTAAGCTCTTCATAAAATGTTCTGTGCTTGGATCACCGCTACAGCAGACCCGCATGTCATAACACTCGAGTTAGTGCATGAGCCTGTATTGTATGTCGTAACAAAGTGCTTTGTCTCCAAACTTTCAGTCAAGAATTCATATACTGTCATACAAAAGGAGTTTAAAGCAGTAAGAATCAAATCTTGGCACTCTGTTTTAAAAAAAAATATATATATATATATATTTTAATTTTCTCTTTTTTTTGACGACGATACAAATGTTTCATTTCTGACATTTTCAGCAGACATAATGCTGCTGTAGAGAAACAGTCTGTTTAAATTTGATAAAGGAGAAAGTTAAAAGTTGCGTAACCTCTTGTTACTATTTGGCTACATTGTGAATTCAGGTTCTCATAACAACTCACACTGCCTTCTCCGCATTTCTTATCCACTGCTTTGACATCTTTCCGACCTGTTCTCATGCAGTGGTGGTTTACAGAATGCCAGTAACGGAGAGGTTCACAGCAGGGAAACACTGCCTTCAGGTCCCCGTTGATATTCACTTGGAACAACATGAAGAACATCCACTCTTTTACTTGTATCTGGAACGAGTTTGCTTAAATATTTAAATCCAATTTTGCCACAAAAAGAAAAAAAATGCAGCTATAACAAATGCCGTTTGAAAAAGGTAACTGTAAACTCCTGAAGAACTAGATTTTATTTTTAGGGCACAGCCAGTCAGTGTCTTGTCTTCTGTCCTCTGCTTTAGTGCAGTAAATCATGTGGTACAGGCCACCAGCGACGAGTCATACACTGTGTGGACCACAACAAGGATGAAGTCCATGAGATGTACTGTTTAAACCTGATCAGACCTCCTGAGTCAAAGAGCTGCAACACCCACACCTGTGAGTTTATCTGGATCACAGGCGAGTGGACTGAGGTGAGAGAAAACAGTCTTGGTTAAGCTAATGTAAACAGGATGTGTTCTGTTTAGTCAACTGCCATTAGCGGCCAATAGTTAACGTGATTTCGATGGGTGATGCTTTACCGTCTATGCTTTCCCGTTATTTAGAAAGAACAAGTTACGTAAAAATGCATTACAATCCCCTATCTCGGTGGTGAGGAAATGAGCAGTGCTGCTTTCAGGTGTGGTACGCCGTTGTTGTTTCATGATAGTGACTCTCTCCCCTTCAGTGCTCAGCCAGCTGTGGTCAGGGCTACCGCCGGCGCCTGGTTTCCTGCAGTGAGGTCCATGCAGGGAATGAAAACTATGAGTACGGCCATCAGTCTTTGTCAAACTGCCCTGGGACTCCCCCTGAAAGCTACATGCTGTGTAATCTGGACCCATGCATGTCTCCACAGGAGTGGAGGGTTGGAATCTGGGCACCAGTAAGCAGGGCTTTCAATAATCTCCACCCAGTTCCAAGTCATTTAGCAGTATTCTGTCAGAAGTACATGCATGGCTGTATCATCAGGTTCTGGGGGGGGGGGGGGGGGGGGGACTTGGACTTCATTTATGAAAGGTTAAAATTCTGCGCTTGTGATCAAATCTAAGCCAAGGATAGGACATCAGGAATTAAAAACAAAATTATTTCCAGAGCTAATGTTTCTGCCGTCATCCAAGATATAGTTTCTGAAGGTAGTATATTCTGTTTTTCATGTCATATTCTCTGAATTGACTAATAGTGATATGACAAACTGACCCCCCTGTGCCTTAAGTAAAAAAGATTGTATCAACCTGGGTCCAATACGAATTAATTGTGACGGTACATAAAAATCCCAGAAAATGTATTGGCAAAAACTCCGTCAACCAGAATCAACAATTATTTTTCTTTTCTTTTTCCCCCCCACTGGCATTCTGCCATGTTTGAATTTTACCTTTATCTTTTGCTCCCTCCTCTCCAGTGCTCGGTGAGTTGTGGGGATGGAGTGATGGAGAGGACGGTGCAGTGTGTGCTAGCAGATGGCCAGGAGAGCAGTAGGTGCCCTTCCAACACCATGCCAGAAGCCATGAAAGCTTGCAGCAATCCCAACTGTGAGTACACATGACCAACTGCGGCTCCTGAGCACAGGTCAAGGGAACCGGGGCTAGCTGTATCCTGGCAGAGAGATCTCAGTGGTCCAGTATGGTTATAGCCTGGGTTGATCTGTTCCTCTCTAAGATCTGGCCCTCAGTGAAATATTTATGGTCCAGGACATGCGTCGAAGGTTGACTGTCTGCTAGTGTATTTACTCCCCGGCAGCAGGATGGGAACACATCAAAAGAGAGACGGGCTATTCATTTTCTCTGATTCGATGCAGCAATTTGCCACACTTGATTTAACTCCTGAAATTTGTGCGTGTAGTGTGTGTGTGTGCGCGTGTGCGTGTGTGAGTGCGCACGCACGTGCATGTGCGTGTGCGCACGCCTGTCTTTTTGTCTGTCTGCGAACCTTCACATGATACCGTTATTTAGCTCTACTTTTGTTTTGTCTTCCAGGCCATTTGCCGGCTAGCTGTGCAGACATCCAGAGGATGAACGGCCCACTCCCAGATGGAGAACACTTTATCAGTATTCAAGGAAAGGCGCTCAAGGTAATACTATAGCTTGTTACGCCATAGATTTCATGGACACACAAAGCACCTTTACTTAAGCCGGAATGAGCTTGATTTACATGGACAGAGACAAATGAAAATTAAGTCGTCTACTCGCCCTGTCTCCTCTCATCTCAGACGCCTTAAATACTGTCAGACCGTCCTACTGGAGTGTGTGCAATTGTGCACATGTGTGTTTGTGTGCGTGTGCCTGTGTTACGTCGGCAGTAAAATTGATCCCTGCAGGCCTGTGTTTAGGCATACTTCTGGTGCTGTGGCGTAGTGTAGAATGTTGCAAACAGATGCAGCATATTGCCACAAGGCACAGAGTGAGGAAGCTTTTTAGACTGGCTGTCTTCAAAATGGCTTCGAAGGAGTGGCCACCTCAGGTCACATCACCGAGTGTGTTGCTCACTGAGGATTCGAACAACAGTTTGCATGATTTCTGAGGTATGCCATTGCCATTATGACCGCTCCTCACCCCCGTTTGCACATCTAACGAAATGAATTCTCGTCTCTCCTGTGCGCTCTTGCCTCTCTCCTCCTCTTCATTTTGTAATCACCCCCTCAGGTATACTGTGCAGGAATGCAGACGGAAAGGCCACAGGAGTACATCACCTTGAGGACCGGAGAAGGGGAGAACTTTTCAGAGATCTTTGGCTTTAGGTAAACAGCGAAATAGGGTAACAGTTTGAATGACCTGTTTCATGACAAGAGCCAAGGGATTTATGAAAATGGTGGTTTGCGAAATTGGGGTTTGCCCTATGAATAAGTAAATGTCATGAAGGGAGGTAATCGTGCATGTGTGTGTGTATTTTTTCTTGTCTTTTCTCCTTTTTTTAGATTGATTGACCCCACCCAGTGTCCACCCAATGGCTCCAAAAGAGAAGACTGTGAGTGTCGCAGAGATTACACTGCCGCTGGCTTCTCGGCCTTTTCCAAAGTGCGCTTAGACGTCAGTAAGATGCACATCATCAGTGAGTAGCCCACACACATGGACGCCATTCAAATGCGCATTAAGCAAACATAATTACAACGGTACACACATGCATACAGATACACACACATTTGCATAAACGTGCATGTAAATGCACTCCCACACACACTCAATGACACCCTATCCTAGTGTTAAATACAGCGGCGCTATATCATCACTCTCACTAAATGACATCAAAAGCTAAAAGCCTCCCAACTTTCCTCAGCCAGTCTTAAATAAGAGGCTCCATCACCGTTTAATTATGTCCATGTTGGCGAGGCCTAATGGGCTCAAGATGCCTTCAAGGGTCATTTAAACAACACACAATTAAAAGGCTATGGGGGGAGGTAGGTGGAATTGCACTAAATAGATGGAATTATACTTATATCACCCTTAAGGTGACCTTAAAAACACAACTGGATAAAATTATAGTTTCACCATTACAACAGATGTGAGCCATTAGTGTGCAGTTGTTAGGCAAGTTGTTTTAATGCTGGTTCTGACTTGCGATATGTATATATCTCTTTAAGTTGTTGTCCTGTTTGTCCTGGGTGTTGCTCCGTTTCAACCTTTAGCCACTGATTGGCAGTTTGCGTTCACCCGAGAGGGCCACAGAGTTCCCTTCGCCACAGCTGGAGACTGCTACAGCGCTGCCCGCTGTCCACAGGTGAGAACTACAACAGCCGTAGTCACATGATGGGAAGATGAATGAGTATTCCAGGTTTACAGTATTGAATTTAATCCTCTTTGTACCACTATTATTGTCTGCTGTTCTTAACTGTGTGTCGTAGAACCGAGGTCACTTTCCCTCCCGAGAGCTATATGAAGTGTTATAGCAATCAAATACCGTTCATCCGTTCTTAGCTGTCAGGAATGGTCAAGTGTACTTACTGTCAGTGAAAGGGCAGAAATGCACTGAGCCAGAACAGGCTGGAGTCCAGAGTCCTTTTTGTTCAGATACACTCCATAACCCAGTGTCTGCAGATCCTGTTGTTTTTGAGAGGAAGAAGCAGGCTTGTGTGCACGATATTCATACACACTAACACCAGCAGACACAAACAACAAAAAAACACAAGAGAATACACAGCCACCACACTCATGCACATGATCTTTTGTGCCTTCCTCATTTTTTTTTATTGCTGCCAATGTCAAATATGTTTAATATCTCTATTGTGGTTGAATGAGTGCTGCTCACCTGGTGTCATGTAGTGCCACACACCAATTGTTGCTGTGTGCACGCACACGTTTGTACATGTATAGGTGTGTGTGTGTGTGTGTGTGTG
This sequence comes from Lampris incognitus, assembly GCF_029633865.1. NCBI lineage: Eukaryota > Metazoa > Chordata > Actinopteri > Lampriformes > Lampridae > Lampris > Lampris incognitus. Next base: position 130,208,996 of record NC_079212.1, read on the forward strand.
TGTTTTTGTAGCTGTGTATGTGTGCGCATATCTTTTGTTTGGTGCGACTAAGCGAGCACCACTGTATAATTCCCACACTCTCCCAGTTCCAGCTGGCTGCTAATCTGCAGCCCAGATGACCTGTCTCCTAAGTGTCGATGGGCAGATGGCAGCAGCTAACCGCAAGGGAAAGCCAGTAAAACAGAAAGAAACAGCAATCCTTCAAAGACATCTTTTCACCAACTATTCCCCCCACTTGCCTGCCTCCCATCAAGGGCATTTTAGGACATTTTCTCGGGCCCTGGCAGAGACCCCCTTCATAATTACCTTGATTACACTTGGAAAGGATATAATGTACAGTGCTGTTTACCCAGATGTGAAAAAAGCAAATTTCTCATAATACTTACCTTGAAGCCTAATCTCGGCCATATTTTCCTTTCTCAGCATGTTCTAGTTTATATAGGTATCTAGCTTAGTTTATAGTTTAGTTTATATAGATTAAATTAGTTTATATAGGTATGCAGTTAGTTTAGCATGGTATAGTTAGTTGGCTACTTTCATATAGTAAATAGTTTAGTTCATATAATTATTTATGCTTGCATTTATGTTTGCTAAGAGTACGATTTAAAGTGTGTACAGCTAGTCAATTCTCTCTCTCTCTCTCTCTCTCTCTCTCTCTCTCTCTCTCTCTCTCTCTCTCTCTCTCTCTCTCTCTCTCTCTCCCTCTCTCTCTGTCTCTCTGTCTCTCTTACTTCAGGGGCGTTTTAAGATCAATCTATCAGGAACAGGTTTGCAGGTGGCCAGTGACACCAGATGGATCACCCAGGGCAACTACGCAGTGGCTGACATACACAAATCACAGGTACTGTTTGCATGTCTCATGAACTTCTTTTTGCATGTGTCTATGGAGAAAGGTCTGCACATTCAAGTTCAGTTTGACTGGGCAGTTTTAAATACGGTATCTAGAAATATCTGGTTCAAATTTCAGTATGCACAATAAGGTAATTATATCCGTTGAGTTGGTAAGTAAATGACATCAAGTGTTAAAGAGTGTAAGTATAGGCTAGGTTATCATAGCCTAATGTTTGGTGGCACTTGTCAGTCGTTGCTCATTCTCGAAGAGGATCTGGACAAAGAAGGGGGGGGTGTATTCCTTCCATGTCTCTGAAATTCTCTCTTTATTCCTTTCCCTTACCTTTTGTATTCTATACTGTTACTCTTTCTCCCGCCATCCCTCCACCAGTGTTTCTCCTCTTGATTTCAGAGGGCTGTCTGGGCATGGTCCAAGCTCTCCTGGCTCCTCAGCAACCTGCTGAGAGGGGAGCCTTATTGGGCAGCTGCCCTCTGAAGTGCCTCCCTCCCTGCTTTTGAAATGGAGATAAAGCTAGAGAGCGATTTTTGGCAAGGTGTAAATATAAGGGAATGCCAAAAAGACCTCACAGTCTGATATCCAAAGCCAGCAAACCTGCTCTGGGTACTTGAGGCTGTATAATTGAGCCCAGGTTGGGTCAGTAGGATGGGGAGAGCACTCCAGATGAGAACAAACTAACCACTCATTGCATGCTGTGGCTTTCATACCGTGGGATAGCACTGTTGGTGCACTTATTTGACGCGCCTGATTCTGTTTTTACAAGTGTTTTAAGTGAAGCCAACTATCATGCATGCAAATGAAGGGCCAATAAAGTCCCGGCACTTAATTAGTTTGTATTTCTCTGCTTGTTATTCATGGTTATGGTACATTTTATACGTTCCGGAGGCCCACTTGGTGGTCCCCCAGTCTTTGTGTGACAAAAACATTTGGAAATTTCTAAACAAAATTTTAATGCTTTCAAAATAAGACCATCACAATTAGCTCACATAAAAGAATGTGAAATTATCGGACCACTTCTTATTCTACTCCTTTATGTCCCTGTTTTCATATAATTGAAACAATCAGCTTCTTGTTCTGGAGGCTGCCGACTTTGAATGCGTGAAAGTTGAGAATTTTGCAAGTTGTGTTTTTGGAAAAAGTATGAACTCTGGACTCCAAATTCATGTCAAAATGCAAGCATTTTTTTTTAATGTTGGGATTGCAGGGAATAGTCATTTCCTGTTATAAAGCCATATGTAACCTGCAATCCCTTTTGTGTCCACAGGATGGCAGCAGCATAACGGGAATTTGTGGCGGCTACTGCGGCAAATGTACTCCGTCCTCAGGCTCTGGCCTGCCTGTAACGCTGGCATAGTCCATCAAACAGGTACTATAACTTTTATAATTAGAGTGATACAACAATTTAGTAGATGTAAGGGGTAATAAGAATAAGAATAATCTGCAATCAATTTAAAAGTATTCTACAATACCATGAATCACCATGAATCAGGGCGGAACTAGAGTGGTGAGTCAAATGACCTGAGTCACGCATTGCCTGTAGCACAAACAGCAAGCGCAGCTGACGCGTAACAAATATGAAAAGTGCTGGTTTTGGCACCGCTCTAACACCTTTTTTTCCCCTCCTGTCGAAGAAAATACACGTTTTTAAAATGCGTTAATGTGCTGGAGAACAAAACAGCGTTCTGAGTAGTTAGTTGCATCAACTTGAGGCTAGACGCCACCGATTTGAAGATCCTGCGTTGACATGAGTAGGGCCGTTCTTTTTGTCGTGTGCTCTGGCCTTTCTTCACCCCCCCCCCCAGCCCCCCTTCCAAATAGCATTACCTGCCTCTCCGAAAGAGAACATTATTGAATTAACTCACAATTTTAAAGGCATTCACGCTGTTAAGGAGAAAGAAAATACGCTCTACTCTAAATTTGGAAGTCACCTTAGAAGGAGGTAGCTCATCTCTCCATTGATGACCCTGGGGGTGTACGTTGGCAAGCATATTTAGAGAGCATATGTCCAGACCAGCCAGCTGTAAAGGTAATCTTTATCTGGACAGTGTTTTGAGTGCTAAATTAGCGGTGTGCTGGTGCTGAAAAGTGGATATTAGCAGTGCCAAGGCTTTGTCCAAGGCTATTTGAGAGGCGTATCAGCTTTCTCCGGTCTGACATCAGGCTTCTTTTCCGCCATTTTCTCATCTCTTCTGTACAAAACACAGCCACAAATATAGGCCCACGATTGCATACTAAATGGGGAGGGAATTGGCCAGAGGTTCACGCCACAAACATATCACTAGGCCCACAGGTTCAAATATAGGACAGACTCAGGTGAAAAAAATATATGGAGCTTGGGTTTTTGTGTTCTTAATGACTATTAATGACTGATTCTGAATTATTCTTGCATCTGTCTTATGTTTGGCATCTATTTCCATCTTCTTGGAAGTTCTCTTCAGGTGCTCATCGTGTCAAGACGTCCCTCCTTTTCCAATGGGGGCTGCAGCCAGCTACAGGCTCAAAGCTGTCCTTCAGACGACCTCTTTCCATCAGTTGTGTACATAGTGTAGATAAATACGGTGTAAGTACTGTACATAACATGGTTAAAAAAAAGATTAATTTATTATACTCCACATTTATTTTTGTATTCCAAGATAATTTAAGGTTTGTTCTCAAGAGCAAATACCGACCAATATTATTTTTGCCATTCATCAGATTACTGCCAAAAATGTGCTTTTGATTTTGGATGTTTGCCATTTGGATTTATTACTTTGCACTTATTAAGATACCATATGTTCTTTTTTGGACTGATGCAGTAAGTTGTGTCTAATTCAGTGATGTCATTGTCATATTCACCCATTTTCTCATGCAGTAAGGTGTCTCCAATCACATTGTCTGTTTTTAACCTTCATCCAGCAGAGGTTTGCTGAGACATGCAGCTATAAAATAGTTTCAGGATAGTTTGTTTTTTTTTCAGGATAGCTGGATATTTTCTCTTTTTTTTCTAATCTTTCATTTTTCAAGAGTCTTTGTCAAGGGTCCTTCTTGGAAAGTGTCAGATAACTCTCAGAGTCACAAGCTACCCTCTCCAACCTGTGGGTAACAGTCACCTCAGATTTGTCCTGCTAGCTCGTCTAGCTATTTTCACTGTACTGTCAATCTAGTCTTTTACGGCAGCAGCATTGCCACAATAACAACTTGATCTAAGGAGGGGTATTAAATACGACGCACCCTTCCCTGCTCTTCTCTTGTCTGGTTTTCCCTTTTTCGACACAATCCTGTAGTTATGGTTTATTCGTAACAGATCAGATTCAAACTTGGGTTTCCCCTAATGGCAGAGTAAAGATTGACCCGTCTACACGACATGTTTTCTCAGCATCCCTTCCAGCACTTTCCTTAACCGTCACACGCAGGCCATTTGCTAGCCCCCTGTAGGCGAGAGTGAACCATGGCCTGTTTTTGTTTTTTGTTTTTTTCCACGTTTTGTTTTCAGGAGAAAATTCATTTGTATTTGTTGGCTGAAGAGTGAGTTGGACAAACTACCCTTAAGCAATACATAGAGGGCAGACATTTGAGGGATACTGTTAAGTTTGTTTTTTGTGTGAGAGTAAGTTAAAGAAATGCTTTTTTTTTATGAAGAATGTCGGTCGAGTACGAGAGAGTTGATGGATGATGGCAAGGAAAACAAAGTGAAACTGAAAGAGATTTAGGGTTCGCTCAGAAGTTATGGTGCTTTTTTAAAGAATTTCCTTGTGTGTTAAAAAGTGTGCGTGCATGTGTGTCAGGGGGTGTAGTATTATAATTCGGGAGATGGTCACTTAGGAAGAAAGTGAGACACACTCCTGCCACTGGTATACAAACACACGCATAGGTGCACACGCCTCCCTGTTATAGAGGCACACAGCAGAGACAGACACAGAACTCACGTGTGCACGTGCAACACGAGTGTGCACGGTGAAATCATGCGTGTGTGCACTCAGTTACACATACGTATACACTGTTAGAGCAAGAGGAGGAACTTCCAGTCATATGCAGCTAGACTTCAGAGTCACCCCCCCCCCCCGTGCTTGTTCATATCTTTCAAGTAGAGAGCATTGGGAGAGTCATTAGCTTTCAGCGAGCTGACAGGTTAGCATAGCTAGAGCCACATGCAGGTATTGTGTGTCCACCTCAGGCGAAGGACGATACACAAGCTACTGCAGGAATACGCTGCACTGGGCTAGCCCCGGACACCCCTACCGAACCGTTACAGCTACACAACCCAGCCAGCGGGTTGTCCGTCCAGATGCCGCCCGTAAAGAGACGTACCTCCTGTAACCTCATGTCTTATCATCCACCTCTTGTCTTCAAGAATCTGTCCCCCGCCGTGGAGCGTGTCTGTGTCCACATTCAGAACGTTTTGAGCTGTTTTTCTTTGTGACAATATCAGGGTACGTTTTGTGTGTACATATATACTTATAGTGCTTATTTTGTATTTTTAATCTAATGATGTGCATTATATGAGTTTTTTTGTGGTCTTTATTATCGGATGCTTTGGCGTAAACAAGTTTAGAGATTGAAGTGAAAAAAATAACTGGTTTAATGACGTTTCAATACCTGCTCGATGATTTTATATATATATATATATATATATATATATATATATATATATATATATATATATATATATATATATATATATATATATATATTTTAGCTCCTGTGTGTTATTTGTTAGTTTTCAAGAGATATGGTATTTTCTCCGAAGTTGCACGTCAACAGACGAAAAGGCCATAGTCGCCACTGTGAGCTCTTAAGAAGTGGTGCGCTCCTCTCAGTGCCTTATGACCGTGTACCTCCTCGGGTGTCATCACACATGCACGACTCAACCAAAGGGAATTCCACAATGTATGTGAAGATGCCAGCCCAGTATGTTTTATTATGTGAACAGAGTTTTTTTCTTCTTCATATAAACCTGACAGCTGATAAATGCTCATTTCACTGTGAGCGTTGGAATTTTGTTAAATTCAAGGATTTCTCAGGTGCCTCAAATAAAGGGATTATATTTATTTAGCTTTCTTATATTAGCTGTCTTATTTTGGATATGTACCACGTGTGTATTTGTAAAACCAATATGTTGTCATTATTAAATTCAAGAGCTTAAAAGCATCACAATATGTTGTTTGTCTTGTGTGCAAATGTGTATTTTTTTAACGTTTTATAGTTTGCACAGGTTTTCGTCACACACCGGCCATCGATAACAATGAAATAATGTCGTAAAAAAACAATCTCCCTCTCACCCTTTCTCTGGGTGGTGTGTGTCTTCCTCAAGCTCGGGTCCTCTACCAGAGGCCTGGGAGTTTGAGGGTTCAGTGCAGTATCTTAGCGGTTCCTAGGACTGCACTCTTCTGGACAGAGACCTCAGATGTTGTTCCTGGAATCTGCTGGAGCCACTCTCCCAGTTTAGGGGTCACAGCCCCTAGTGCTCCTATTCATTACCACTGGGACTACTGTGGATTTCACCTTCCACATCCCATCTAGTTCTTTCCTCAGCCCTTGGTATTCCTCTCGCTTCTTTCTTCCTGATGTTGCCGTCACTCGGGATTGCTGCATATGTTTTTAAAAAAAAAATCTCCCACCCTTGTTTGGGTGATGTGTGTCTTCCTCAAGCTCAGGTCCTCTACCAGGACACTGGGAGTTGGAGGGTTCTGTGCAGTATCTTGGCTGTTCCTTGGACTGTTCTCTTCTGGACAGAGACCTCAGCTGTTGTTCCTGGAAAAAAATATAGTGTGCATGTATATGTATAAAACATAGCCTTCTATATATTTCTGTATATGTCATTTCAAAATAAATTGCCCGAGACAAGTGTCCCATGCCTGTAGCATTTCTTATGCTAATACACAATTTTCTGCCAGATTGTTCTTGATGTACCGTTCAACAATAATACTGACTACAACAGTCATGAATAGATAATAGCCATTATATCCCCGGCCCATAAAAATCCCCCCCCACACGCACACACATGCACACGTTCCACCTTTGTGGGGTTCTGGGCTCTTCCCTGGCGGATGCCTTGGGAGGAACTGTTCTTTCTCTTTATGGTCTGATTCACATGCATTTATAAAATGGCAGGACAGCTGGCAGGTGGGGACACAGTTCAGCCATCGCTGATAATAATTGAGAATCCAAAATCTATAAACAGTACTTACTGCAGTTTCATCGCATAGGAATGTGTTTTGTCACATTATGTGTAAGGAAATACTGCTGGTATTTGGTGTTAACGAAGGCTTATAAATACTCTGCTTCGCTTAATCCTACTCTGAAATGACACTTTCCTCCAACTTTTGCTGCATGCTGAAAACAAAAAGAGGTCAGCGGGTTGTATTTCTCTTTTAGAGAAAGCCACAATCTACACCTGTTGGTTGGGCATAGCCTCGTTTGGAAGTAAGGAGCTGAAGGTAGACCAGGTTTTAGACACGCCTGAAAGATATGGGCTGAAGTAGCGTAAGGAGTGTGTGACAGAGGGTCCAGCTAAGCTACACACACTTCAGTATAATGCACACCCCATATTCCTCAGCAGAGAGGGAGCAGTGGGGGGTAACGTGTCATGTTGGGACTCATTCTTCAGCATGTGTGCTAACAGGGTCACCGCCCCCTGTACCCCCCCTTTTTACTCCACCCCCCCACCCCAATTGTATCTGGCCAATAACCCCGCTCTCTGAGCCATCCTGGTCGCTGCTCCACCCCCTCTGCCGATCCGGGGAGGGCTGCAGACTACCACATGCCCCCTCCGATACATGTGGAGTCGCCAGCCGCTTCTTTTCACCTGACAGTGAGGAGTTTCACCGGGGGGACGTAGCGCATAGGAGAATCACGCTATTCCCCCCAGTTGCCCCTCCCTCCTGAACAGACGTCCCAACCGACCAGAGGAGGCGCTAGTGCAGCAACCAGGACACATACCCACCTCCGGCTTAGGGACGCCTGACCAAGCCGGAGGTAACGCGGTGTAACGAAGTTACACTGAGGAGACAAGACAAACAGAGGAGCGGATGAAGACCGCAGGAGTGTTCAGTAACTCCAGAGGGCCTGGTCAAAACCCAAGCACGTGATTTAGAGATGCTGTAGCTATGACAACATCCCACAGCCTGATTTGGAGAGACGCCGTGCGCCTCTGTTGCTACGTCTCTCTGACTCTGTTGCTCCCCCCTTCTTCCCCCAGCTCTCTGTTGTTTGTGCACGTGCAAACACTTTCTCACAGAGAGAGAGAGAGAGAGAGAGAGAGAGAGAGAGAGAGAGAGAGAGAGAGAGAGAGAGAGAGAGAGAGAGAGAGAGAGAGAGAGAGAGAGAGAGAGAGAGAGAGAGAGCTATGGAAGAGTTCTTCCATCAGGTTGGTGAATCACAGCAACATGTCAGAGTTGTGTCCCCCCCCCCCTTTGTTCTCATGAAATAGTTGCATCATCGTCAGTTGGTTGTGATGAACGCTGATGGGTCTACCTATAAGAAGGCAAGTCACCTCCACTTTCAGCACCGTATCTACCCCACGTCTCTGACAGTCTGTCCACGACAGAGTCAGAAAGTAACGCTTGCATCATCTGCGTGCATAGAAATGTCAATGAATCCTAGAAGAGGCGCTGGCCCGCTGCTGCCCATTTCACGTTTCTCATTGTGAAAGCGATGTCACAAGTTACCGGCTCCAAAAACTCACATCTGGCTGAGAGAGCTAATCTCTCTCGCAGATGTTGATTCTGACTTTAAGAGTGAAGCGGAAAATAACGTTTGCCCCAGATTGTCACAAATAATTCACTACAGCCGACGATACTCGTACTGCAAAGGGTATCATTTGCTTTTGCATGACAGCTCGGCTTGAAATGATGCCGAGGGCTTTGCAACTTCAGTGGGGTGTATTATTTAACGCGACAACCACCGAGCACGTGTGTGTGTGTGGATATGTGTATGTGCATGGATGTGTTGCATGTGCATGTGTGTTTGTATGTGTGCACGGCCAAGCTCAGCTAGACCACGTAGTGTTTGCGGTCTCCATGGATCCTGCAGACTCTCACCACCTGGCTAAAAGTACACACCTTTAATTCACACCTCCAACTCTCCATTTGCACACACAAAAAGCCAACACTCTTACAGGGCACCATGAAGGTAAACATAATTTATTAAGATTTCTAAATTATTTGCTTTATTTGCATCTAAATCTTTAAAAGTAAAATGTTCTGTTTTTGATTTTTTTTGGGAGGTGGTGGTTCTTGTCTTGTTGTTTAAAATGTGAGCTTCCACACTTTTATCCATCTTGGAAGAGGGATTTCTCCTCTGATGCTCCTTCTGAGGTGTTTCCAACCATTTTCCTGAGAAGATTGTCATGTGGAGTTTTTTTTTTTCATCCAAGGTGAGGGTCAGCGGATAAGAGGTGCAATGCATTGTGATTTATCCACCGAATTTTTTTCCTTCTTTTTTTTGTTGAGACTATAATGTGACGTGATGTCCTCTTAGACCGTAGCCGTGATTTAGGGCTGTACAAATAACCTTAACTTAACTTGACCTTGACTCGATGCAAAATTCAAAATTCTTGTATGTGCAAACTTACTTAAAATCAACATTATTTTCATTCTGATTTTTTTTTTGGATAAAAAAATCCTTTTTTTTACAATTTTTACAAGTACAAACTTTATTTTGAATAGGATTATATTTCTTTAATACTTTTTTGTGGCCAGTGGATGCATAGATATCCTGGCTTTAGATCAGAACACAGAATCATCTCAGCAGTTCTTCCCCCCGACATGTCACCCATGTAAGCACCACCTGCAGCAGGCTAGTTAGAGTGTTTTCTCACAGCTTCCATGGGACCAGTCCAGGTTATTAAGGACTTGGCCCCAGCCTATAACAGTACTTGGTGCTCAGAGCTGTCTCCCCATGCTGGGACTGATCCTACCTGGATCCATCCTTATGGTGCCTTTTAAAGTCGCCAAGAACTGTTACTGTCTAGATACCAAAGCCACACAGCTACTGGCAGACCGACATCTGCCAAAATTGCAGCGCTCATATCTGTGGCACTCGTCTACACACTGATGGCAGTGTTCCTCTTGCTGGCTGAGACTGAGGGCAGTGTCTGTGTACAATACCGTATAGAGCCACGTGTCCCTTTAGGTAAACCACCTCAGGTATGTCTACTGCAGGCAATTAAGCACAGTACTTTCCTCTGTGTGTGTGTGTGTGTGTGTGTGTGTGTGTGTGTGTGTGTGTGTGTGTGTGTGTGTGTGTGTGTGTGTGTGTGTGTGTTCAGTACACACTTGGTCTTCATCTGTTGCTCCATCTGTGTGTACAGTAGCCTGCCCAGCCACATTCCTTGGCCTTCCCACACTGATTAGACCAGTGACCAAAGTTGCCATGAGACTTCAAACTGCGCTGGACATTCCGGACATCTGGAAAAGTCATGCCCGCCACCTTGCAAACTAGTGTTCACTCAAACAAAGTCAACTCTGACAGACCTCTGCAGGTTGAACGTTCCCTTGGCATGGGATTTGAAATTGATTGAGGGTCAAATGAATGGGATTAGAAATCCTGGGCAGATCCTGTTGACCAGACCCTACTTCAAGGAGTGGGACTCCTAGTAGGACTGAGGTCTACGTAATTTGATTTGAGATACTTTATTAATCCCGTGGGGAAATCATGCTCTGCATTTAACCCATCCTAGCTGTGTAGCTAGTAGCACCGGGCAGCCGCCGGGCAGCACCCGGGGACCAATGCCAGTTGGGCTTGCCATGCCACATTCAGGGGCACATACAGGGGTATTATAACATGTATGCCTTTTTTTGATGGGGGGAGAAACCGGAGCACCCAGCGAAACCCCACCACAGACACGGGGAGAGCATGCAAACTCCACACAGAGGACAACCTGGGATGACCCCCAAGGTTGGACAACCCTGGGGTTCGAACCCAGGACCTTCTTGCTGTGAGGCGGCAGCGCTAACCACTGGGCCACCGAGCCCAGTGTCAGCTACATAACATTTTAACTCACTTATAGTGGGACTCTGAGTTCACTTAAAGTTTATGAGCCAAAAAGACAAATGTCATATCAAGGTACTAATATTTATTGACTGTAGATGAAGTGTTTTCTTGAGATAGGACATGTATCTCTGTTGTTCTTAGTACATAATCCACTCACAGGATCTAAGCGATATGTTTCATAAAGAAGAGAACTACTACACACCTCCTACAACCCCCATAACTGTAATCTCAAATTAAACTTTGAATGTGAGGAGAGAGTTGCATTTATGGAGAGGAGAAACAAATAGGGTTAAACCACACTTGGGCATCCGGGTGGTGTGGCGGTCTATTCCGTTGCCTACCAACACGGGGATCGACGGATCGAATCCCCGTGTTACCTCCAGTTTGGTCGGGCGTCCCTACAGATACAATCGGCCATCTCTGTATGGGTGGGAAGCCGGATGTGGGTGTGTGCTGATCGCTGCACTAGCGCCTCCTCTGGTCGGTCGGGGCAGTTGTTCGGGGGGAGAGGGGGAACTGAAGGGAATAGCATGATCCTCCCACGTCCTACGTCACCCTGGCGAAACTCCTCACTGTCAGGTGAAAAGAAGTGGCTGGCGACTCCACATGTATCGAAGGAGGCATGTGGTAGTCTGCAGCCCTCCCCGGATCGGCAGAGAGGGTGGAGCAGCGGCCGGGACGGCTCGGAAGAGTGGGGTAATTGGCTAAGTACAATTAGGAGAAAAAAAGGGGGGAGGGGGGACACAGTAGTGCCCTGGTTCGTTGCCCCTGCCGTCATTATCGTCGTCCCTTCTTAAATAAATCTGACTTTGAAGTAAGTAATAGGCCTTCAGCTCGCTGCACAAACAAAGCGGAGGTGAGAATGTGAGTGAGCATGGGAGTGCGTGTGTGTGTGTGCACGCGCGTGTGCACTCGTGCATGTGTCCTTCATTCCCCTCTTGCTTTCAGCCTCGCCGCAATCATCTGCTTCAAAACTGCTGATGTGGAACAGGGAGGATGCTTGGTTTGTTATCATTATTCACAGGTGCAAGAGAGCGTCCCAAGGTCAGCAGTCTGTCCTTGAGACAAAGCAGACATCTTCCCACAGTTCTGTCTGTCCTCTCCCGCTCGTTTCATCTTGGCTTCACTGTCTGGTAATTTCAGTGGGAAATTGATAAACTGCAGCTGCGGCCTCTTCCTCGATTGCGGGGCTTAAAAAAAAGAGGAGGGGGTTAAGGTGGAAAGTGACGCGGGTCACAGCAGGGAGAAGCCAAACGTGACTTGTTATGTCTGCACACATCGACAGTGCTGCATTTGATTTGATGCTGTTCTATGGTGCTGGGATCGATTGGTGATGCCTGCGGGCTCTGGGTTGTTTGATCGGGTCTGCCTGTGATGCTGTGTCAGTCTAAATAAAGAATGCAACTTAGCGGTTGTGTCGAGCGACAGCGCTGTGTCCTGACGTGATTTCTAAATACAATATTGGCGACGAGGATGGCTGATATCTCTCTCCCACCACCTGCCCCCTTCCTGGCTTTACCTGGCGAGCCTCCGGTACCATGGACTCGCTGGCTGCATAGTTTTGAAAATTACATCATCGCCTCAGGGCTCGACGACGTGAGCCAGGCTAGGAAGACGGCTCTATTGCTACACTGCTTGGGAGCAGAGGGCCATCGTGTGCTCGGGACTCTGGGGAACGTCACAAACTTTGCCGAAGCTGTGGGACTTATGAGCACCCATTTCGCTGCTCCACAGAGTGCCCTCCTTCGGCGATTTATATTCCGTCAGCGACACCAACTGCCTGGTGAGTCTGTGCAGCAGTGTGTAGCTAATTTGCGAGGGCTAGCTAGCTCATGCAAGTTTGGCGCGCTTCAGGACGAGATGGTTCGCGACCAGCTAATCGAACACACCAACAACGCAAAGGTGCGTGAGACTCTCCTGCTGGAAAAAGACGATCTGCTGCTGTCCAGAGCAATTACCATCGCACTACAGGTTGAGGGAGCAGCTGAGTGTGCTGCTATGCTAAATACACAGCAAGTGGCCGCCTCCAGTCAAGCTGCCAACGACTCCTCCCTCTACTCACGGCTGCCCCTCGGGACGCAACCCAGCCAGAGCGAGGCGGGTGCCGACTCCACTGGGGACGTCTTGCAACTGCAACGACGGCGTTCTCGGCCCCGCCCTCAACAGTCCTGTGGTAACTGTGGATCTCGTATTGTATTTAGAAATCACGTCAGGACACAGCGCTGTCGCTCGACACAACCGCTAAGTTGCATTCTTTATTTAGACTGACACAGCATCACAGGCAGACCCGATCAAACAACCCAGAGCCCGCAGGCATCACCAATCGATCCCAGCACAATAGAACAGCACCAAATCAAATGCAGCACTGTCGATGTGTGCAGACATAACATCCCCCCCCCCCCGGCGGGATTTCAAACATGAAAGGTTGACACAAAGTCCTCTAGGTGGCCAGGGCGTAAACGTGTGCAAACAGGTCGCGGGGCGGCCTGAGGCTGGGCAGGCCGAGGTGGGGAGGGAGAAGGCAGGGGAAGCTGAGGCCCAGGAATGCCTGGGGCCTGTGTAGGAGCTGCATGAAGCCCCGGGGCGTCTCGCCATGCTGAGGGAATGGCTATGGTTGTGTCACCAGCTGTGTGTGGCGGAGCTGACACCTTCCGTAGACGACTGGAGTGCCACCGAGTGCCATCGCTGAGGAGGTAAGTGGCTGGGCCCAGCTGACGGGTGACTTGGAGAGGAGAGGACCAGTATGAAGCCATTTTATTGTCACTGTGGGGCCTGCGGACCCTGACCCAGTCTGACACATTGATGTATGGCACCCTGGTTCGTTTTGACTGGTCAAACCGTTGCTTCATCCGCATCAGCTGACGAGTGACTGAGGCTCTGACCCCAGAGGGAGATGCCTGGGGTGTGGAGGGGCGGAGCCTGTCAAGGGGCATGCACAGTTCTCGGCCTAGCATGAGAGAGGCTGGAGAGACGCCTGTGGTCGAGTGCTGTGTGGCCCGATAGTGCAGCAGAGTGTGACGGATGGCCTGCGTGAAAGAGCACCCTTGGGCCATGTGTGCTCTGAAGCCGTTCTTCAGTGACTGGTGAAAACGTTCAACGCCGCCATTGGCCTGGGGGTGGTAGTACGCAGTGCGTATATGACGGATGCCCTTGCTTTCGAGATAAGCAGTGAACTCAGCAGAGACCAGCTGAGGGCCGTTGTCAGTGGTGATGGTCTTTGGGAGGCCCCAGCGAACTGCCCTGCCCGTGCCCAGACATGCCGTAGCTGCGGTAAGCAAAATCACTTTGCCAACGTCTGTCAGTCTCCCCGGCTGGGTCAGAGGGCCACCCCCCCCAGTCTTCAACCGCCGTCATTCACAAGGTGAGCTCTGGGTCAGTGTCATTCAAATCATGCACAGTCAACATTAATGATGTGTGCATCCCCCTGCTGTTGGACACCGGTGCAGGTGTGTCTCTCCTGAATGTTGATACCTACAGTCAATTTTTCGGTTCACTGCCACTGTCCGCACCCTCAGCTGTCCTCTGTGGGTATGGTGACTCCAAAATCGATCTGGTTGGCTCTCTCCAAGTGACTGTCCGCTATGGAACCAAGCTGGTGCCCAATGAAGTTTTTCATGTGGCACGCCGTGGGGCCAACCTGATGGGCCTGGACCTGTTCTCCGCTCTGGGGTTCTCCCTCTTAGACACAAGGGGGGCAGCAATCCGGACTGTTACCACACCTTGGCAGCAGAAGTGGCCATCGCTGTTTATGGGGCTGGGCTGCCTCTCTGCCTTCGCCCATCAACCTCTCCTCAACCCTGCTGTGAAATTCGTCATCCAACCACTGCGCCGCGTCCCGTTGGCTCTCCGTGATGGAGTCTCCGCCGAGCTGCAACAACTGCTGGAAGCTGGCATCATTGAACCGGTGGACGCGTCACCTTGGGTCTCAAACCTCGTGGTGGCTAAGAAGAAGTCGGGGGGCCTGCGTGTCTGCGTCGATCTCCGTGCAGTAAATAAGGCAGTGGTCCCTGATAAGTATCCACTGCCCACCTCAGAAGAACTCACTGCTCAGTTCTATGGCTCTGAGGTGTTCTCCAAGCTCGACCTCAGACAGGGGTACTTACAGGTGCCCCTCCACCCCAGCAGCCGAAACCTCACAGCCTTTGTGACACATGCAGGAGTGTTTTGTTACACCAGGATGCCTTTCGGTCTCAGCTCCGCCCCTAGCTGCTTCCAGAAAATCATGGTCTCCGTGCTGGCTGGCATACTGGGCATGGCCATTTATCTGGACGATATAGTGGTACACGGGCCCACCAGTGAAATCCACGACAAGCACCTCGACATGGTCTTCGCAGCCCTGTCCAAGCACAAGCTAACTCTCAATGCTGAGAAATGTGTCCTCTCTGTGCTAGCCATCGAGTTCGTGGGGTTCCGGCTGTCAGCGAGCGGTGTAACTCCACTACAATCCAACGTGGATGCCATTCAGGCCATCCCTGAGCCCAGCTCGGCCGCCCAGGTCGCCTCCTTCCTGGGTATGACAAGTTACTACCTGAGGTTTCTTCCCCAGTACTCTGCGACCACAGCCCCCCTGCGCCAGCTGCTGCGTAAGGACGAGCCATGGGTGTGGTCAAAGGCATGCAGTGACGCTGCGCGTGATCTCAAGACTCAACTAACTTCACCACCAGTGTTGGCTCACTTCGACATCTCCAGCTCCACCTTTGTGACCCGTGACGCATCAGCCACAGCGATAGGGGCTGTGCTGTCTCAAACCCAGAACGGTGTGGAGAAGCCCATCGCCTTCGCCTCCTGTGCCCTCAACCTGACCGAGCAGCGGTACTCCGTGGGTGAGCGTGAGGCGTTACGCCCTGGCCACCTAGAGGACTTTGTGTCAACCTTTCATGTTTGAAATCCTGCCGGGGGGAATGTTATGTCTGCACACATCGGCAGTGCTGCATTTGATTTGGTGCTGTTCTATTGTGCTGGGATCGACTGGTGATGCCTGCGGGCTCTGGGTTGTTTGATCGGGTCTGCCTGTGATGCCGTGTCAGTCTAAATAAAGAATGCAACGTAGCGGTTGTGTCGAGCGACAGCGCTGTGTCCTGACGTGATTTCTAAATACAATATGACTATATTCCGTTAACTAAATTCAAACTCAAAACGATCGTTCATCCATTATTAGCTTATTTAATCGCTCAGCGGGATAGATCGTTAGCACTATCTTATTCATTTAGGTATCATCTTTCAGTGTGTAAGAGGCAAATTAGGGCTGCACAAGCCACCCCATCATCAGCTCCTCTACCGTTTCCCAGCAGCAGCAGTGAGGCGTTATGCTACGTTCAGACCAAAGGCGGCGCGAATTTTTTGGGCGGTGCGAGTGCATGCAAAGTCAATGGGAGGAGGCGAATGGGCGGAATAATTCGCGGCGAAATTACGGGCGGCGCGAATTGGGCGAATCGAGCGACGAACGCGCCTTCGTGGGAGTTCAAAAATGTCCAACTCGGGCGAATATTTCGCCAGGCGATAGCCAATCACCTTCATGTTGGGAAAGAATACACGCCCCCTACCCAGAATTCTTTTCGGACGCAGTCCAAACGCAACTCCTGAACGAGCCGGTGAAATTCGCCAAGCTGGGCACGTCTCCGGTTTATGCTATGAACCCAAACAGAACGCTGACGCCGGTTTCGGCGGCGCAAGTTAATATAAGGCAGAGCCACCGCAACTGATCTCTGTCGCTCATCCATGATGATCACAAGTAAACACAAACTGCTCGTGTGTGGTATTTGTTGTGTGCGGTCTAGCAAACTTGCTAGCAGCGTTGGTGTAACTAGACTGCTTGTTGTGATGTCAACAGAGCGAATTCGCGTTCTGTTCGAACACACCTGGCGGAGCTGGCGGCCAAGCACGGGCGAACAAAGCGGCGCGAAATCTCTCGCCGCCTTTGGTCTGAATGTAGCATTACACGGCGATAGGGGATTACACGTGCATACATGCATAAATACTCTTTGAAACTACCCGATTAAACGCACAAACTCGTGGGATTTGACTGCTGATTAGCTCCAAGCTCTAACAGGGCACTCGGGAACAGAAGTGCCTTGCTCAAGAGTGCACTTTACGGAGACCATCGAGGGAGCTAAGAATGGAGCTTAGCGCCACTTCAGATGCAAGTGGGCGCGAGTTTGTTGCGAGTGCGTCCGTTATGAAGTCGTTCGCAACCACCTTTTGCAGAGCCGTGCCCGTTTGATTACATATACAGTGATTGTGTTGAAGTGAATAGAGGCCCGAGCAAAGTGTGCGTCTAAAGGCACGAATATTCCAAACACGTCTCAGCGAAACGTACTCCTCCTGTCGAGTGGATTTATCTCAGGACCTGCAGCACCCTCAGCCGGGGCTGCACTGGTGATGTTCAGGAGGCCTTTCTCCTCTGACAAATAGCGGGCACTTTGCTGGAGAGCGCCAACACTGTGTCAGACCAGAGTAGACATGAGAAATGCCTGGTGGGGAACAGATGTCAGATGTTGCTTGAGCAATGAATAGTGGGGTTAGAATAAATCTCTTTGGGGCAAATGAGATATTCTCAGAGATCCTCAATCATGTGAGGTCAGTAAGTTTAATGATGGCATGGTTTCCAGGAGAGGCGCAGGGGTTGTAGGTAACCTCGGGGTTGTCTAAGTTCAATGGTAATCTAATTTGGATAGATAGATAGATAGATAGATAGATAGATAGATAGATAGATAGATAGATAGATAGATAGAGTCTTTATTGTCCTCCATGAGCTTAGAGGTTAGAGTTTATTTGCACACAGTAGAACATAGAAAGAACAAAGCAACAAAATGTACCTCATCTAGATAAATGCTACATTTAATTTACTATCTATCTATCTATCTATCTATCTATCTATCTATCTATCTATCTATCTATCTATCTATCTATCTATCTATCTATCTATCTATCTATCTATCTATCTATCTATCTATCTATCTATCTATCTATCTATAATAAGTGACTGTAAACGAATCAAGGGCATAATGCATGAAATAAAAACACAAATTACACAAAACTGTTGTTGGTACATCGCTGCAATGGACTTTTGCAGCATATAATGTAATGAAAACGTCACTTTAGACGTTATGTATCTGTATGTGTGTGTATGTGTATGTGTGTGTGTGTGGGGGAGGGGGGGTAAAAATCGCCAGTATTTTCTGTAGTGACATTGCCATAATGTCGTCAGCACATTACAAGAACTTTACAGAGACGTCATGACAATGTGGTTTTTGCAGCATCGTGGCAACAAATTCAGTAAAACGCCCTTAAAGGTTGCTGGGATGTCGAAGCCAACTTTGTCGTGACATTGGAGTGACAAATCTTGAAAACATGGCAAGCCTGATTCTCAGTCTCCATCTTTTTGCAGCACGGCACCAAAAGTTCTCAAGACGAGGAACTTTAAATAGACACCAGTAATGCCTGTGAAACACGTCAATGCATTTGAAATATTTAGTGGTGCACGTAACTCTTTGTTTTGGTGATATTTTATTCCCTAAAAGAGAATGCTATATGTACATATGCTTGTGAATCTGTTGAATAAAAAACCATGTTAATGATAAAACGCATAAAGTGACACAATTTGGTATTCAAACCCTGACATAGAGTCATGCTAATAGTCAGTGGTGACACAATCAGAGCCACCCAAAAAAGTTGGTAGTGGCTGGCACCACAATGTGCAGCAGTTCTTGTTATTACCACTATGACCACTAGTTTCAAAGTTTTGTGTGTTTCAATGTGTGTTTTGGGGTTAGGCGTGAGGGCCTCATGGTGGAAGTAGCTTCTCCTTTGGAATTTGTTGCTGATAAAAAGGGACATCCATTTGTGGATCCAAGATTGGCCTGAGCCTTGGACGGCACGGTGGCCCAGTGGTTAGCACTGTCGCCTCACAGCAAGAAGGTCCTGGGTTCGAACCCTGGGGTTGTCCATCCTAGGGGGGTCCCCCCTGGTCATCCTCTGTGTGTCGTTTGCATGTTCTCCCTGTGTCTGCGGGGGGTTTTCTCTGGGTGCTCTGGTTTCCCCTGCCATCAAAAGAAACATGCATGTTAGGGTTAATACTCCTGTCTGTGCCCCTGACCAAGGCAATGGGAAAAGAACTGGAGTTGGTCCCCGGGCACAGCATGATAGCGGCAGCCCACTGCTCCTAGCTGCACAGATCACAGCTAGGATGGGTTAATTTGCAGTAACTGAATTTCCCCAAGGGGATTAATAAAGGAAACTTGGGGAAAAAAAGAAAGCCTGCATGGCAAACCAGTAATCAGGTAAAGACCATTTCTCTCAAAGTCTGGGTTTCGCAATGCAGGTTGTAAGAGAGGAGACAGTGGGATTAGGAAATGCATGTTTGTGAGAGAGAAAGACTGGTAGTGAGTTTTCTGAGGCTATCCATTTCTGCAATAGAAAAGGAAACAAGAAGCAGGTGTTCAGCCAAAAAGCATTCCTTTCCACATTGAAAAAGCTTCTAACAACATATCCCAAAATAATTGTTTACTATTTTTCATTTACCACATGTAATTTAGTTACATAAAGTGTGCTGTAAAATCTCTCCAGGAAATGCCAGTTAACTGTCTGTTCATTTCCAAAATGTCTTACATTGACCAAGTTATCGTTGGTATACTTATACAATTTGATTTTTTTTGTTTTTTTGCTGATATGTAATGCAATATCAAAGCTAAATTAAGCAATTACTGACTGTTAAATTAAGCAATTACTGACTGCTTAAGAGGAGAAGGTAGGGTTACACCATCTGCCATCTGTATTTATCTACTCACGCTCTCTCTCTCCCTCTCTTCCTCTCTCCCTCTCTACTCTCTCCAGCTCCATCAGGGAGCTATATAACACAAAGAGGTTTTACCAATGTTCCATATAAATGACAAGAAAAACATGTTTTAAGTGAGATGGTTGATTTGGTTTAAAGCCGCAAAAGTCAGGAAATTCAAATGAGCTGTTTCAAAGCAAACATCAGTCTCCCTATACTATCAGCTATACTATCAGCTAAACTATCAGCTATTCACAGTACTCTGTTTTTTTATATCTGACTGTGTGCTGTAGCTTTATATCTGACAGTGCTGTAGCTCCATGTTGGCATATTGTATTTCAGACAACATGTAGGCCTTCTCATCACTGGACACAGATACAATTCATAGACTTAGAGTAGGTGCTCTCACCATATTAGTGAATTGTGTAACAAGTAATTTGCATTTTTTTCTATTAATCTCAGCGCTCATATCAAATCATATCACAGCTAGACTAACAGGTATACTGGTAGACTTATGTTTATGCTTTGATTGCACTAGGCTATATACATGTATAACTCATACCCTTTAATCATATGGGAGCTCAAGCTACTCGAGTGAATTCTTATAAGATACTTTATATTTCTGCTTTATTGGGATATTAGGGGGCGCAGCAACAATTGACAGTAGAGAGTGATGGGAAGAATGGTGAAAGAGAGGTGCGATGACAAATTTGTTACCATTAGGAATAGAACCTCAATAGGACGGCCCTAATGATAACAACCTTGGCAAACGGATTATCAGTGATGACAACTTGAAGATGCATTTGTGGCAAGGTCTGCAAGAATGAGCACGGTCTTAAAATCCTCCAAGCTCAAGTAAAATGCTTGGCACAGGGGGGAGCAATGCAGTGCACAGGATCCATCCCTGGTGAAACGCAGGAGAAGCCCGACCCAGAGACACCGCACAGAGCCCAGAACCTCCGTGTGCTAGGCTCTCTGGCTCCCAGCAAAGTACACTGCTCAAAAAAATAAAGGGAACACCTAAAAAACACAATATAGACCTCGATGAATGAAATATTTCAGCTGAAAATCTTTATTTATTAGACAGAGGAATGTGTTTAGAGCAAAATAACCTAAGAATGATCAATGGAAATCAAAATCATTAGCCCATTAAGGTCTGGATTCAGAATCATACTCAAAATCAAAGTGGAAAATGAGAACATAGGCTGATCCAACTTCTGTGGAAATTCTTCAAGACGATCCAAAATGAGGCTCAGTAGTGTGTGTGGCCTCCACGTGCCTGTATGCACTCCCTACAACGTCTGGGCATGCTCCTGATGAGACGACGGATGGTCTCCTGAGGGATCTCCTCCCAGACCTGGATCAGGGCATCGGTCAACTCCTGGACAGTCTGTGGTGCGACATCGCGTTGGCGGATGGTACGAGACATGATGTCCCAGAGGTGCTCGATTGGATTCAGGTCTGGGGAAAGTGGAGGCCAGTCCATAGCATCAATGCCCTTGACATACAGGAACTGCTGACACACTCTGGCCACATGAGGACGAGCATTGTCATGCATGAGCAGGAACCCAGGGCCCACTGCACCAGCATATGGTCTGACAATGGGTCTGAGGATCTCATCCCGGTACCTAATGGCAGTCATGGTACCTCTGGCTAGCACGTAGAGGTCTGTGCGGCCCTCCAAGGATATGCCTCCCCAGACCGTCACTGACCCACCGCCAAACCGGTCATGCTGGAGGATGTTGCAGGCAGCAGAACGTTCTCCACAGCGTCTCCAGACTCTCTCACGTCTGTCACATGTGTTCAGTGTGAACCTGCTCTCATCTGTGAAGAGCACAGGGTGCCAATGGCAAATCTGCCAACCAAGATGTTCTCTGGCAAAGGTCAATCGGGCTGCACGGTGTTGGGCTGTGAGCACAGGCCCCAATTGTGGACGTCGGGCCCTCATACCATCCTCGTGCATTCTGTTTCTCACTGTTTGAGCAGAAACCTGCACATTAGTGGCCTGTTGAAGGTCGTTTTGTAGGGCTCCGGCAGTGCTCCTCCTGTTCCTCCTTGCACAAAGGACCAGATAGCGGTCCTGCTGCGGGGTTGTTGTCCTCCTGCGGCCCCCTCCACGTCTCCTGGTGTACTGGCCTGTCTCCTGGTACCTCCTCCATGCTCTGGACACTGTGCTGGGAGACACATCAAATCTTCTTGCCACAGCACGCATTGATGTGCCATCCTGGATGAGCTGCACTACCTGAGCAACTTCTGTAGGTTGCAGATACCGCCTCATGCCACCTCTAGTGGTGAGGGCACTAGCAAAATGAAAAACTAACCAAAGATCGGCCAGAAAAGATGAGGACAGGCAAATGGTCTGTGGCCACCACCTGCAAATCCATTCCTTTCATAGGGGTTGTCTTGCAAATTGTCTAATTTCCACCTGGTGGAAATTAGACAATTTACCAACAGGTGAAATTGATTCACAAATCAGTGTTGCTTCCTAACTGGACAGGTTGATATCTCAAAAGTGTGATTGACTTGGAGCTACATTGCATTGCTTATGTGTTCCCTTTATTTTTTTGAGCAGTGTAGTTCAGCAGTGTCGGATCAAGTGGCCTCCAGCAAGCCAGCACAGAGAGTGGTGCCAGTTTAAGGAGGATGTGGCTAGAATCATCAATCAACAGCAAAGGGAGATGCAGACAGACAGCTTCTGATGATGTCAACCATCATTGTCAGATTTGCAGCAGAGAGGTTTGGTGTTGAAGAGGGCAAGATCACCAGACCCAACTACACCATGAACCGAAGGGCAGACAGGCTCCATCAACTGAGGCAAGCGCTTCGGACTCTGGCAAGGCGGTTCAAGGTAGTAAATGAGGAGGAGAAACCACCACTGGCTGAGCTCTGTTACATCATCAAGAAGAAGTTCATGCCCTTGTGCAGAGAAGAATGGCACAAGAGACAGAGGAGAGAGAGTGCCAGGAAGCATAATGTGTTTATAGCTGATCCATTTGGATTCATAAGGCAGCTGTAAGGGCAGAAGCACAGCGGTCATCATGCCTGCTTTAAGGAAGAGGTAGACCACTTCCTGCACAACACTCTGAGTGACCCTGATAGAGAGCAAGAGCAAGGGCCCCTCAGAGCTCTTTTGGACATACCATCATCCACAGTAGAGTTCAACACCAGATAGTCCACCTAGAAGGGAGTCCAGGAGGTAGTTACTGCAGCCAGAGCCAGCTCCACTCTGGGACCCAGGGAAATACCCTAAGGTGTACAAGCGCTGCCCAGAGCTCCTCAGTATCCTCTGGAAGATTCGGCAGGTGATTTGTTGCAGGGGAAGTGTAGCAGACAAGTGGAGGCAGGCAGAGGGAGTCTGGATACCAAAGGAAGAGGACTCAAACAAGTTGGAGCAGCTCAGCTCCACCTCGCTCCTCAGTGTGGAGGGGAAGATCTTCTTCAGTGTCCTATCCAGAAGGATGACATCTTCTTCCATAAGAATGCCTGCATTGATACTTCGATACAGAAAGGTGGCATTACTGGAGTTTCAGGGTGCCTTTAACACATTGGAGTTGTCACCCAGCGGATCAGGGAGGCACACAAAGGATGAAGGAAGGATGCCTTAGTTGTGCTTTGGCTTGACCTTGCCAACGCATATGGCTCAATGCCCCACAAGCTGATCGAGACTACCCTGGACCTACACCATGTACCCAGTAAGATCAATGACCTCATCCTGAACTACTATGGGAATTTCAGGCTCAGAGTCACTTCTTGGAATACAACATCTGACTGGCACTGGCATGAGAGGGGGATTATAACTGGATGTACCATCTCAGTTACACTCTTCACCCTTGCCATGAATATGATGGTCAAGGCAGCTGAAACTGAGTGCAGAGGCCATCTGTCCAGGTCTGGCATTCAGCAGCCCCCCATCAGAGCCTTTATGGACAACCTTATTTTCACCACATCATCAGTGCCTGGTGGTAGGTGGATACTCCAGGGCTGGAGAAGCTCATCTCCTGGGCAAGAATCAATTTTAAACCAGCCAAATCCAGAGCCATGGTGTTGAAGAGGGGAAAAGTGGTGGACTGGTTTCACTTCTTTTTGGATGGCACTGCAATCCCATCTATCACTGAGAAACCAGACAAGAGTCTAGGCAAGGTCTTTGAATGTAGCCTCAGGGATGTAGCGGCAATCCAAGCAACCATCAAAAAGCTTCAGATTTGGCTCACCACAGTAGACAAGTCTGGCTTACCTGGCCGAATGAAGGCTTGGATTTACCAACATAGCATCTTAACTCAAGTCCTATGGCCTCTGCTGGTTTACGAGGTAACCCTGTTGACAGTGGAGACCGTGGAGAGGAAGATCAGTAGTTTAATTTATTATTATTATTATTATATCTCTGGAGATGGCTGGGTCTGCTGTGCAACCTTATCAGTGGAGCAGTGTATGGAGGAGCAAGAAACTCCAGCTCCCTATCAGCAGCTTCGACAAGGAGTTCGGGGTTTCTAGCAAAAGAGAGGCAC
This sequence comes from Lampris incognitus, assembly GCF_029633865.1. Taxonomy (NCBI): domain Eukaryota; kingdom Metazoa; phylum Chordata; class Actinopteri; order Lampriformes; family Lampridae; genus Lampris; species Lampris incognitus. Next base: position 130,233,096 of record NC_079212.1, read on the forward strand.
TGCTCTATCGGTACTCCAAGGACTCTAGAGTGGCACCTGCAGGCATTATGGTGTGGACAGACAGGAAGTAGAGAGCCCAGGAAGGCCTGGAGATAGCAGAGTCTTGACTGAGACACAGGGCTTTGGTGGGGACAGTGGCAACTGGTCGGGGAGGGCTGGGAACCATCCCACAACCTCACTATGATGAGGCCCATGGCAAGGACAGATGCCATCTAGTCCTGGAAGAGGTGTGGGCAAGTGTCGAGGAGGAAAGGACCAGCAGAATGCTGGGCATGCGGCAGCAGGGAGCATGGACAAGGTGGGAGGGTGCACTGGAGAGGAAGATATCCTGGGCAGATATCTGGAAGGCAGAACTGCAGCGGATCAAGTTCATGTTACAAGCTGTGTATGATGTTCTACCTAGCCCAGCAAATTTGATTCTCCATCATGTCCTCTTTGCCCTGGAAAAGGTTCACTTGAGCACATCCTCAGTAGCTGCCCATCAGCCCTGGAGGAGGGCTGATACTGCTGGCGACATGACCAGGTGCTGAAAACAGTCGCAGAAGCCATCTCCAAAGCTGTGACCAACAACAAGCAACCCTGCAGGCAGAAGAACATTGCCTTTGTCAGGGCTGGTGAGCAGCCTCAATCACAGCCCAGATCAGCAGCCGGTCTCCTCACCTCTGCGTCAGACTAGGAGCTGCGAGTCGACTAAGGGGGTGTGTGTGCAGCAGCTCAGGTTCCTGGACCACATTATGACAACTTTGTTGAGGCCAGATGTAATGCTTTCATCACCCTCTTCACAACAGGTCTGCCTTATAAAGCTGACAGTTCCCTGGGAGGATCGGATGAAAGAGTCAAATGAGTGGAAGCGGTTCTAGTACCAGGAGCTGGTGGATCAGTGCTGGAGGAGAGGCTGGGAGGTGTGTTGTGAGCCCATTGAAGTGGGGTTTAGAGGTTCTGCCGGCAGTCCACTGTGCAAGGTCTACATGGCATCACTGCAGCTGCAAAAAGGAAAGCCATTAAGTCTACCATGGAGGCTGCAGAGAGGGCCTCCAGATGGCATTGGATCAGAAGAAGTGATCTGTGAGCCAATGCTGCATCTGTGAGCCAATGCTGCTGAGACTCAAGCCAGGGCTTGATCAATCCTGGCTGGGTCACCTGAGCGAGGGTGTATGATGCTGAAAGACCTGAAATACCTGAGGACCTCAGGAAACACCACTGATTATGTGTCCCAGTGCATCCTAGGATGTATCTTCGAATAAATCGAACTGTGATTGTTAATGCCCTAGTGTACTGCCTCACCCTTGGCTCTTAAGTTATTTTGGGTGGTGATAATTGCTTAAGGCCAGGCCAAATATCCAAGATGCACTTTGCAAGTAACTGTGGTTGGTAGCCAAATGTCCAATATGCACTTGATAGTATGAGTAACAATTTAAAACTCATTATAATATGGTTAAATCAGGAGAGCTCAGCAGTGCTAATTATGGCCAATAATGTCAGACTGTCAGACATAATTTAGCCACATTGCCTTATTTAACATTTAACAAGTTGTGCCACCCTTAATGAATTATATAGCCTACATTAAAACTCACTCCAGAGCAACTTCCATCTTGAAGCAGTCGAGGTTACTTTCTACCATTCTTAAGATCATGAATTGTCTTTTTGAGAGAATGTTTGAATCAATCGGTCCCCAGTGATGAGAAGGCCTACATGTTTTCTGAAATATAGTATGCCAACATGTAGCTACAGCCTTGTATAACAGTCAGGTAAAAAAATTTAAAAAATACTGGAAATAGCTGATAGTATAGAGAGACGTTTGCTTTGAAACTGCTCATTTGAATTTCCTGACTTTTGCACCTTTGAACCAAATCAAGACATCTCACTTTTTTCATTAATTTCCGTGTTATTTTCACCGGAAGGTGTAAATTATTATATGCAATCATCACACCTTACACATCCACTTGAAAACCGAAGATTAGAGGCAATGAACACATTTACAAGCAACATTTACACACCACTGTGTGTGTGTGTGTGTGTGTGTGTGTGTGTGTGTGTGTGTGTGTGTGTGTGTGTGTGTGTGTTTTAACCTAACTATTCCCAGCCGTATCTAGTCTGCTAGTCACTTCTCGCTAAACACAACATACACGCCTCGAACCATTCCACACAGCCTCGCCCTCATGATTAATAATAAATCATCACATCCTCACATTCTCATTCTGATAGGCTATCAATTTTCCAAATTCGTCAGTCTTGATGAATTCATTTATTCCAAGAATATACTCCTGCGGCGTCCGGGTAGCATAGCGGTCTGTACCGTTGCCTACCAACACGGTAATCGCCGGTTCGAATCCCCGTGTTACTTGGTCGGGCGTCCCTACAGACACAATTGGCCGTGTCTACGGGCGGGCAGCCGGATGTGGGTATGTGTCCTGGTCACTGCACTAGCGCCTCCTCTGGTCTGTTGGGTCGCCTGTTCGGGGGGTAGGGGGAACTGGGGGGAATAGCGTTATCCTCCCACACGCTACGTCCCCCTGGCGAAATTCCTCACTGTCGGGTGAAAAGAAGAGGCTGGCGATTCCACATGTATCAGAGGAGGCATGTGGTAGTCTGCTGCCCTCCCCGGATCGGCAGAGGGGATGGAGCAGCGACTAGAACGGCTCGGAAGAGTTGGGTCATTGACCGGATACAATTGGGTAGGAAAAAAAGACAAAAAAAAAGAATATACCATGGATGTATTATAGTAGAACTGGATACGGCGCCGCCGCTCAGCCTCGCAGCCAATTTTTCCAGTGGTTACTCGCGGTATTGCAGCGAAAAATCCCCTGCGGCCCAAAAAGCATTTTACCCCATAGACTACCATTGTAAAAGAGACACCTGTAACACTGTTAACAGGACACCTGAAGCTATAATCATGGTCAATTGACCTTTCGCAAAGTACCGCCCCAGAACGGTGCTTGTCCGATCCTACTGTATACTACTATAAGACACGTTAGTCCCTAGCTAACGGGTCTGACCCTTTAGTCGAGCGGTTAGTGATGTCGCCTTGTGGTGCAGTACACCCCGTGTCGAATCCCGCACCGGACAAGAGAATAACCGGTTGAGCTTGCTACCAGCTATTATTGATAGCTAATACAGCTAACGTATTATTACTGTTACTTTTACCCACACAATGCGCTGATTTCTTCCTTCATTTTTTGGTGTTTTCCGGCTACTTCCTGGATAGTTCTGAAATGCTTGACGGGCATAGCAACAGTAACTAAGGGGGCGGGACTTTGCGAAAGGTCAATTATTACTCTTTGTATTGTATATTTTTAAGCAATGGGGTTTTAATCTTTTTTTTTAAAATTCCAAAGCCCAGAAAAAGCCCCCCAAAAAATATTTTTCTGCATGACGTCACGGCTGTGTACGAGCACTCTACGCGCGGTCATGTTGTGTCTTGGGAATGGGGATCTTTGCTAGCAAACGCTGTTCGGATGAACAAAAATCAAAGGTAAAGGCGAATAAATGACACAAAAGTGAGCCTTCGCTTTCACACATCAAGATATTTTGATGTTTGAAGTCCGCCAGCGTAGCATTCGTGAACGCGCACGCCGGATCCTGAACGCGGTTTGCCGTTCGCTCGTTCTCATAGCCCAGAGGGGTAACACCAATACTGCGCATATTCAGTGGGTCGCATGTACCCGGAAGTAACCCGGAAGCCATAATCTCGGGCGTCCTCTCCTATAATCCATACATGGAATACTCCTGTAACATGCTGTCAACTTCCAGGTTAACAAAATGTATTTTGCTTCTGCGTGTGTGTGTGTGTTTCCGTTTTGTTAATTTGCTGGCTCCAGCAGCTGCTATTACATTCATGCCCTCTTCTATGTTATATTTGTGTAAACTACTAATAAGACACGTTAGCCCGTGGCTAATGGGTCTGACACTTTAGCCGAGCGGTTAGTGATGTCGCCTTGTGGTGCAGTATATCCGTATTGAATCCCGCACCGGGCGAAAAAACAATCGGTTACATTTGTTAAGAACAGTTAGCTGTCAATGAGCTAATCTGGTGGCTAGTTAGATAGCAAGCTGGCTAACGTTAGCCAATCATTTATCCTGACTGAAATGCTGATAGCTGATAGCTCGGGCATGATAGTTCTGGCCAACGCAGTTGAATAGTCCACGCTAGCTTTGGCAATTGAGTCTGAAGGAAAGATACGGAATAACTATGGTATAAACAATTACAGGCTACCCTGTTGGCTGGCTGTCTTACATTGATATTTTGGCTGCTTGCATTCGCGCTTTGGCAACCGTCAAACGATTGGTGCCATGAAAAAAACAATATGGCCTCCGGTAGAATTTGAAATTCAATTGATGTCAAATTAGTAATTTTTTTTAACAGCTTAGTGTGGGAAAATTTCTTCTCGGCATACTGTTGAAAGTCAATCACTCAGAGTCCAATGCAATTACCCAATGTCCAATGCCTTCAAGTCTGACGTAAGCAGGTTTTATGTATTAGCACACAAAAGGTACATCAACAAACCGAGCTAGTCCCAGGGGCAACTGAAGCAACCTGTCCAAAGCATACTCTTTTATACTGTAACTTAATCCCAGCTATTGTGGTGCTTAACCTTAGACCACATCTTTGACTCTAGATCGCATCCCGCTATACACCATTATTTTCTTATCAAGACATTGTTTTGGTTTCCAGAATCTAATGGCGTCTCAATCCTTTTAGGCAATGTGGCCAAATGTGGCCTGTTACACAGTGTGCCATCTAGTGGTATTAACAGTATACAACAATTCTTATCCTGCTATGTTTTACAGTTTACACCATTATTTCCACTGTTCTTACATATCTAATAAAAAAATAACTACTACTACTATTCCTTTTGACTGCTCTCGTTAGGGGTCGCCACAGCGGCTCATCTGTTTCCATTTCTTCCTGTCCTCTGCATCTTCCTCTGTAATGCCAGCCACCTGCATGTCCTTCCTCACCACATCCATAAACCTCCTCTTTGGCCTTCCTATTTTCCCCTTCCCCGGCAGCTCCATATTCAGCATCCTTCTCCCAGTATACCCAGCATCTCTCCTCCACACATGTCCAAACCATCTCAATCTTGCCTCTCTTGCTTTGTCTCCAAACCATCCAACCTGAGCTGTCCCTCTAATATACTCATTCCTAAGCCTGTCCTTCTTCATCACTCCCAATGAAAATCTTAGCGTCATCAACTCTGTCACCTCCAGCCCCGCCTCCTGTCTTTTCATCAGTGTCACTGTCTCCAAACCATATAACATAGTTGGTCTCACTACCATTTTGTAAACCTTCCCTTTAACTCTTGCTTGTACCCTTCTGTTGCAAATCACTCCGGACACTCTTCTCCACCCACTCCACCCTTCCTGCACTCTCTTCTTCACATCTTTTCTGCACTCCCCGTTACTTTTGACAGTTGACCCGAAGTATTTAAACTCATATGCCTTCGTCACCTCTATTCCTTGCATCCTCACCATTCCACTGTACTCCCTCTCATTCACGCATATGTATTCCATCTTCTTCCTACTGACTTTCATTCCTCTTCTCTCCAGTGCATACCTCCACCTCTCCAGGCTCTCCTCAACCTGCACCACTCTCGCTACAAATCATAATGTCATCCGCGAACATCATAGTCCACCGAGACTCCTGCCTGATCTCTTCCGTCAACTGTCCATCACCATTGCAAACAAGAAAGGGCTCAGATCCGATCCTTGATGTGATCCCACCTCCACCCCATCTGTCATTCCAACCGCACACCTCACCATTGTCACACTTCCCTCATACATAATCCTGCACCACTCCTACATACTTCTCTGCAACTCCTGACTCATACAATACCACACCTGCTCTCTCGACACCCTGTTATATGCTTTCTCTAAATCCACAAAGACACAATGTAACTCCTTCTGGCCTTCTCTATACTTCTCCATCAGCATTCTCAAAGCACAGTTTCCCCATGGGGATTAATAAAGTATATCAAATCAAATCTTTCAGCGAGTTTATTTTTTTCTGGACGGGTGGGGGGGAAATGCGATCTCATTTTCAAAAGTAGAGACTTAATTATTGACGAATAACAGTTCACCACCATAGTCTGATTAACCATGGTTGGAAGTATTGCAAACTGTTTGGTGATAATTTTCTCTCTTTCTAATTTATTGCTTCTCTTTATACATTCCTGTATTTATGCAGCGTTTTTTTTTAATCAGCGTTGCTGTTTTTATTAACCTTTCAGAATGCTCCATATTTACCTGCTGTATTCGAGTAACAGTGTTTGTTAGCTATTAAGTAACATCGCATTGAAAACTCACATTTTGTCATTTGGTGATATTTTATGTAAAAAGCTGTCAAAAGTGACCTTAAAATTGAAAAAAGATTCATTACTACATAAAACCTTTGCCGGCAATGACGGGCTGCCTGCTGAAGCTGATATTCAGATATCCGTCTCTCTTTGTTTGTTTGTTTGTTCTCCAGAAAAAATCAACAATAGCAACCAAGTATAAATTGCCATGCGATTCCTCTTCATCTTCTCTATCTGCGAGAAGATCTCGCATCCTTCGTAGGCTGTCTCCTTCCATCCGCTGTAGTCCGCTGCGAGACGCGGTCTGCGGAGGAGAACGCGTCATACATTGGACGCGTCCTTCCAATTGGGACGCAGCCGTGTAAAGTGTGTGTGTGTGTGTGTGTGTGTGTGTGGGGGGGGGGGGGGGGTGGTAGCAGGGAGGAGCTGCTGTCCGGAACCGCGCAGCCTCTTCCATTCACTCTGAAGCCGGGCAATAGGATAGAAACCGGGAGGGCTCCTGCAGTTTGTTGTCGTGTACAGGAATTATTTTTATTTACGAATGTCCAATTGCTCCCTTTAAGCCACCGGTCTCCTTTGTAAGTTCACTGCCCCGGAACGAGCCTGTCATGTTCAGTCGCAGCGCCAAGAAAAGAAATTACAGATCGGTATGTAGACTAGGTAAAGCCAGGGTGAGGGTTGTCAATTGAGCATATTATACATGTTTGCTGTGCCATGGACTGTTTTCCCTTTTACTAATCTAATCGTGTTCAGATGCGCATCTCCCCCCCCCCCTCTATAAAGTAGGCTATTTTCCTGGCGTTTTCTTCTGTCCTGTAAAAGTTTCACGTGCAGTAAACATCTGGGTGATGAGACCAAATGTTTTCTCTTATAGTCAATGGCCTTCGTTGAACCTTTCTCCTTATTGCACCAGTTGCGTTTTTTTGTTTGTTTGTTTGTTTATTTGTTTTTTTAAATATTAACTTCTTTGCCACGTTTACTTGGTAGCAGATCATCTAATGAGTTTCACAGGAGGTATAAAACTTAACTTTTTGTATTGTTGAATGTGTCAGGATAAGTTCTTTGATGTTTTACACATCTGAACTTTGCTTTTTCTAAGGAAAAAAATAATGTCTTCAGTTACTTAGTTTACTTTTGTAAGCCAATGGTATAATTGTCCTTAATGCACTAAAAAGCTGAGTAAGTAATAGCTAATAAATTGAATGATGCATTACTGTAATGTGGGGCTTTCATTTGAAACACAGCAACGCGAGTAAAAGTGATCTTGGATTCTCGGGTCTTTGAATAGAGAAGCCAATTTGTACGAGTTGGACAGGAGTTGTTTTGGTTTGAAAAGTTGCAGAAGGCATGGTTTGTAACTGCCAGTCAGACTCCAGTGGAAATTCTAAGTCCTTACTTCCTGTCGCTGTTTGTCCCTCAGCTGAGGCCTGCAGATGAGCAGCAGAGAGGACAGCCCTGCAACTCTTGCGGAGACCAGTGTCCAGGCTTCGCCCTGCACAAATGGAGGTACGCTGTCACTTCTCTCCCCGCACTAAATCACTTTCACCCATGCAGACTGTCAGTCTATTACCGTGTGAGGTTAAGACGTCTCTGTTGTACAGTTATTAAAGAAATCAATCACAGCTCAAGTCTGGTACCTGTGAATCTGCACCCAGCTGTGGCATAGGGGCCAATTTGTGAAAATGATTGTGACTACTCCTTTTAAAAAGACAGATGTAAAAGCATATACGGCTTGTATCTTTCCCACATTCACCCTGACAACAAAGTGTAACTACTGTCATGAAAATGAAACGAAATGGAAAAAATATTCTAAAAAAAGCTTTTTATGTGCAGACAACCTCTCCTCACATCAAAACTCTAGACCAACTTCTCCAGTCATTTTTTTTTCTTTTTTCTTTTTCATACCTGGGAAAATATATAATTTTAGTTTGGAAGTTTTGTTTAAAGTCACACATTTGGTAAAGAGACAAAGTTAAAGTCACATGCATCATCATGTGTTTGGTTTATTCCATTTGACAGCTGGTAAAAAACCCAATCTCATCTTCGTTGTTATTCAGCTACTCAACAGTGTCTCTTTGATTTTTTTTTTAATCTTATTTGATGTTTTTGGAGGTGGGGTTGGGGGATGGGCAAAACTGTAAAGCTGTTCAGCACCCACAGAGCTGGCGCCTATGGCTAGCTAGCCATCTGTGAATCTGCCCATGATGAGAGCTGAACCGGTGTGCCACCCAGCCTGAGGGATGGAGTCGGCTCAGTAAGCAGCAAAAACAGCATCCCGTCCATGATATATTTGCCCATTTTGATATCAAATAATTAGTATTTCAAGTCTAGTCAGTCAGTAGAGCAATGGTCAGGGGGGCACCTTAGAGATGCCTGAAAGTTTGAAAGGACTCAACCATGCGTTTGGGTGTTGGGAAGCCATTGTTCGCCTCCTGTGTGGCCTAAGATAACTGTTGTTCTTATGGAAGCCATTCATGCAGGAGGAAAGACTGAAGTGACCACAGAGTGTGCCCACGCTATTGGGAAGGTGTGGAGATAGATGACTGCTGTGCTTGTGTTGGCACAAGGAACAGACGGCATTTTGTTTCTTCTCAGAGGACATAATTTTAGAAATGTGTTTGGCGTTGGTGTGCGAAAAGTTGTGACTAGCGGAAGTCTCCAAAGTCTTTTCCATGAGTTATTTATTGCAACAAAATAGATTGTGAATAGATTGTGACTAGGGAAGGCAGCACAGTGACAGAGCAGGCTAGACCAGTGACTTTCAAACTTTTTGCACACTTTGGGGGAAATGAAAGAAAAACTCCTTACTCTACCCCTAATGGTCTTATCTTTGAGAAAATGGTTTTAGTTTCAGCATATCTGAACTATGTAAAATAAATCTTATCCTTTTGCTTGATAGGGATTCTCATCACATTCGAGTTAAGTCTCAAGGTCTATGTGTTTGCACCACAGCAGCTGAGAGACACCGATATAAAACCGTATCTCCGTGATCAGGGCGGCACGGTGATGCAGTGGTTAGCGTTGTTGCCTCACAGCAAGAAGGTCCTGGGTTCAAACCCCGGGGTTGTCCAACCTTGGGTGTCATCCTAGGTCGTCCTCTGTGTGGAGTTTGCATGTTCTCCCCGTGTCTGCGGTGAGTTTTCTCTGGGTGCTCCAGTTTCCCCCACCATCAAAAAGACATGCATGTTAGGGTTCATACCCCTGTCTATGCCCCTGACCGAGGCATTGGGAAAAGAACTGGAGTTGGTCCCCGGGTGCTGCACAGCTGCTGCCCACTGCTCCTAGCTACACAGCTAGGATGGGTTAAATGCAGAGAAGAATTTCCCACAGGGATTAATGAAGTACATCCAAAAAACAAAAAAAAAATCAAAAAGTCATCCACGTCTTCTACTAATGACCACTGTGTCATAAGTTCCCCTGCTTAAGACCCCACAAACCACACAAAATTATTCTCATTGAAAAGTCAAACTATGTGGAACCATGTGGGGCATTGTTGAAGGTTAACATAGCATGCTTGCAGTTGTTAAGGTTTTTCTCATCTAAAAGGAATCCACAATGAAAGCGGAGGGACTGTGAGCCCCGAGGATTACCCAGCTCTCTTTGTTGTAAAGTAAACTATTACTGGGGCAATAGCCAGTCCCAGTATGCAGCCTTAATTGCCTGTTATTTTCAGTCCCACAATAAAAAGTAAACGCCCCCCTCTAACAGGCTAGTAGAAGTCACTTCTAGCAATCTTGGGAATCTGTTTTGTGTGCAGAGGCGAAACCCTGTTTCATGGCTGCCTTTATTTAAGTCTTTGTTCCTGGACAGAAAATTTACTAGCCCTCCAAAGGGTTGCTCCCTCCTTGCATTTTTCAGGTTTACATGCAGATTGACACAAATAGGGATTACGGTGTGCTTCATGTGGAATGTGGTGGACTTTAGCTGACCTCAGACTGGGAGATATGGAGATGGAGTGGGCAGGTGTGTCCATGCTATCTCTTTTGGCCACACCAGACACTCATTCATCTGTTGTTCAGTTGTTTCAACAGTTGTGACTAAACAACAGTTAGAAAGTCAATATAAGAGAAGCTGGACGCCAAATAATCAGCCCTAAGAGGTTGCATGGATGCACATAGAAATATGAATTTGACTGTCATGTCCCCCGATTTTGCTTATCAGCACCGCACAAATTAAACCATTTTGCAGCAATGCAATATGTAACCTGCAGATATAACTGTAGATATAGGCCTTTCACAACAATAGTTGTGAAATAGTAGACATCAGTTATTTTCTCAGGGGTCTAGAGCGCTCACTTACAATAATAAAGATCTTGTCTTCCTAATGTGAGTCCACATATGGTGTTTGGATTGCAGTTTATCCGATTTTAGGATAAGAAATGGGAATGTGGCATAAATGCCCACACTGTGTGCTATCTACATATCCTTTGTTCAGGCATTTTGAAACAAGCTTCTAAATCAACGTGGAATCGTTCATTGAATTTAAACCTAAAATTCATCTGGCAGGGGTGAAATTTGATCAGAAGCTTTGACTACGTTTTCTGCCTTCATATTCTGGCAAGAAAGCATACATCTGCACTAGCCAAGGATGTAAAATGTAAGTCACTGATTTATAGGCTTTGAGATTCTCATCTGTGTTTTCACACAGGAACTCTTTGTTGTGCATGTAGTCTTTTATTGCTCGACTCAAAACATATACCTGTTTTGTGATTTTTTATTTTTTTTCAAGATGCAGGGTTTCACACACGATACTGTTCATCTACATGCAATCCTTTTTTTTCCTCAACCACAGAGAGCATGGAAGTTCTATGGCCCACATGTGCTGTTAGTCTGGGGCATAACCAGAGCGAGACAGACTACTGGAAAAAAAAACTGGGGTAAATTCTCAGAGAATGAATTAGTTACTGAATGGGACTGGTATATGTCAGACAGCCCCGGTGTCTCCCCTACCATTCTCCACATTTTCAACAATGTGTTCCTCTCAGAATTCACTGAAATATTAATGTTTTTTAAATATTCAAGGAGTGGATATACAGTTCAGCGCAGTACAGCACTTTGTCATCCCCATCTCTTCTTCCGTGCTGCCTCTATATAAAGAGGTTCCTGTGAAGTGAAGCCTGTGTCCTGCAGTGTTTTCCAACTTGTCTTTTGTAGTAGGACTACTGTGTGTGCGCGTGTGTGCCAAGGCATTTTCCATTCAAAGCCAAGTGAAGAACCAGACAAGTCTCACCAAGGTGTCTACGAAAAACTTTAATACGAGATGTTATTCTGGTACTTATGTGACTGTATCCCAAAAGCCCCTCTCTGTAGAGCATTTAAAGCACAAAAACTCTTTATTTTATTTAGACGTTTTAAATTCTTTCTCCCCCCACATCATGGAATCCAACGTTAAATCTCTTAACCCCTTTAACTCAATCAACTACTGTTCCCGTTCCTCCTAAAAAGGCAGAAAAAAAGTGCTCTTTACAGTCAAAGCACCAGCTCGCTTCTATTTCCTGCCTGTGTGCCAGAGTGCCTTTGTAACTATGTAAGCTCAGCTGGCAGCTCCAGGCAGGTTAGGAATAGGAGTAGACTTGGCTCGCACAACATGCTCCCTCTGAATTATTAATACTCGCCATTGGCTTGATTGATATTTCTTGCGGTAATGAGACTCATTACCAGGCTTATTAACACGAGCTCTAAGTGTGAATGGGCCATCTGATAGGCCTGATCGTGTGACCCACTTCTGCACCATGCTAGTGTGTTTTACAGCCGCCCCCACAATGCTGCCGAGGCATATTCGCGCCGCTGCTGTCAATGTTAATGTTGACTTAAAAGCCTCCACTTGACCTATCGGTCGGTGTGGTCCGATCCAGATATGAATCGGACTGTAATGGAGAATTTATGCTACAAGATTCTCCCATTTGCAGCTGCTTCATTTCCTGCAGCAGCAGCAGCTCAGCATTAAACTTTGCTGAAGGCGGTGGGTTTCAATTTAGCTTGTGCGTATGGTAGAGCTGTCAGCTACCGGACAAAGCGGGCTCTTGTGTGCACCACGGCTCGGCTGAAACCTTAGCTGGCAAAAGGTGGTGGATGGTGGTGGTGGTGGGGTGTTGGGGGGGGGGGGACAGGAGTGCTGCAGCAGAACAAGAGGGACTAGGGTTGAGTTTTAACCCGCAGCTGAATGGCACCAGTGACGTCTGTCCCCTCGGTAACCCAATCTGATCTGCATAACACAGCTCTCCATGCTATTCACTGTGTTAACAAGATGGAAGGCAAATAAAACTCTCAGGGTGCCCGGGCGTATGAATGGCCCCCGAAAAAAGAAAAAAAGAGCGTATGGAGGGGGGGATTTCTTTGCTGTTGCGGCACTAAAGAGAGGCTGTGATGGAGACAAGAGTGGGCATTTTAGGGGAGAGAAAGAGAGAAACATTGGTCGCCAACGCCGCACAATAGAGCTCTGGCAGATTTATCACAGTGGCTGTCCCTGTGCATTGGCATGGAGATGGCTTGTCTCCAGTGAAATGTTGTTGGCTTGGTAGGTTTTCCTGGTAATGGGACCAAAACACTCCTGATCTCCATTTTCTCGCCCCCTCCCGGTGTCTTCTTTGAAGTGGAAAGCAGCAACATCTGTAGTGTATAGCAGCATTCACAACGGCCGAGGGGAAAGTTGGTTGTATAGGGTGGCTTTTTATCATGGAAAGTGGTGAGCAATGTTTTTTTTAAATGCAATGCAATGCAAAATGCATTTAGAACGGCTTATGATTTGACAGGTCGTCAAGGTTGTGTGATCGATGACTGGTGCATAACGATGATACAAACGCAGGGAGCTGTGGAGCCCTGCTATTTATCATAGTTTGACCTTTGTATTCTTTGACAGCTTTTGGCCCAACCTGTCCTTTTCCATCTCTGTCCTTCTCTTTCTTGGTCTCCTCTGTGCCTCTGGTACTCGCTCTTTTTTTTACGATTGCCCCTCGGTCAGTCGTTCCGTCTCTCTCTGTCTTGCTCTGTCTCGGTTTTTCTCTGCTAATCTTCTCTCCGTTCACATTTCTTTTCTTCAGTCAGTCTGTCTGTCTCCTTCCATCACTCTCCCTCTTAGACCTCCTCTTGCTCGTCCTCTCTTGGCCCCTTCCTTTCTTCCTTTCTATTTTTTTTTACAGCGTACTTTCACATTTTTTCTCCCATCTTTCACTCTCCCCTACTTGGATCAGCCTCTCATTGTATTGTACTGACATGGAGGTGAAGATGAGAGACCGCCTTGGCTCGGCTGTAATAAGGTGGGCTCTTCGTGAAGATTAGGCGTGGGGGTCATAGAAACCAGGAAGTGGGGCGCGCACATGCAGCCGGCTGAGATCCCGAGGGGCCCCCTGGACTGCTGGTGAATTCCAATGAAAGCCTCGAGTTTAAAAAAAGAAAAGAGTCAAGAATCAAACCTCTACGATACACACACGCACACACATGCACACACACACACACACAAGGTGGTCACAGATAAGGAGAAGACAACGGTTGAATACCGATGGCGTTCCTCATTTCCTATTTCCACGCCTTATTTCCATGCCCTCGGGATTGATGTCGGCTTTAATAATGAGAGGAGCGGTAAGAGGAAACTGTTGAGCGTCGCTGTCTCATTTGGTGTTGCAGAGATACCAGGTGTTTTTCTTACACCGGTGATGCGTTGGAAAAACAAACACGATGCCTGTGGTCCCTATATTTACTGTTTCATAAGAATCTTGAAAACCTTTTTTTTTTTATTGCTTTTCCAGTCGGGGTCCTTCCACCTCTTCGGTGTGATCTGATGCAGTAGGGCTGTAGTGTGGCCGTGGTACATATTTTTATTAGCTAGCTGTATATTTGTCCACCTTATCGGCAGAAGGGAAATGATTTCTCATACCTGGATTAAAGCCATTTTATTATGAAGGTATTATGAGTGAGGCCGCCAGAGCACAAGCTCCAACTTGTTGGATGGGATCAAGTGAATGTGTGTGTGGGTGTGTTAAAGAGAGAGAGAGAGAAGATGAGAGTGTGTTTTACAGATCAAGAGTGTGGGCGAGACTGGCTGTGTGCGTGTGCGTGTGTTTGTGCACATCTTTTGTGTATGATTTCGTTTGCATGTGTGCATGCTTGCATGCAGTGGGCACAGGTGTTGCGTTTTCTGTAACTGTATCAGACTAATAGTTGTAAAGCAGAAGGACATTAAGTTGTGCAGCAAGCTTCCATCATAGTGAGCTATATAAATCGAGCAGACTGTTTTCTCTCATTCACCTTGTATGTTCCATGTATGCAGCTGCAGATCCTGCAGAAGTCTACGGCTGCTCTGTTGTGCGGTTTGAAGTGCTCTCCCGTGTTTTTTGTTCGCTAGTCATAGCATTCATGTCATTAGCGGTGCAAGCTAGGTGGCGTTCTGTTGTCTATGTAAATTGTGGAACCATGTAATTTTATTGCCAAAATATTTTGTGTATTCGGTTTTATTTTTGTAGCTGTGAAGTAACGTCACCCAAATGCAGTTAAGTGCATCGATGATTAGCAAGCAGTATTGTAGTTCAAAACATGTTGTTTTTCTGGATTTATTTTTTTTTCTCTTATAGGTGTGGGAAAAAGCAGCCCCTGCTGTGCTTTATCCCACCTCAACCACACAAGTGTTAGATAAGTAAAAGATCTGGCATGACAGCAAGGCAGTCAACTGCCAGAACCACCTCCCCTTCAACAGACTAGCATGCGGACTGCAACCTCAGCATCCTCCTTTCTTTGTGTTTTTGAAAGTGTTTTTTTTTTCATGTGTATTTTTCATCGAAAAATCTCCGTGTCAATTTTGAGCATGTAATTACTCCTGTTATTTACATTTACGTTATATATTTAGCGGACACTTTTACAAAGACTTACATTTGGGCTGGAGCAGATTCTTTGGCAGGATGGGAGGCGTTTTTTAATTGCTCTTTAGTGACGAGGTTGTGTGTTGCGCCGCTTACATCATGCACCTGAACTCTTTCAGAGGTGGATTGAAAAATGGTTAATTGAGGGCACTTACAGCTCCCGTTGAAGAAAAAAAAAATTAATCATTTTTGAAAGGCCCTCTCTGTACTCGTCGGTTTTCTGCCGCATTGGTGAGGAATTTACAATGACCACCAGGAGGCAAACATGCCTTGCATAGACTCAGACCCTCACAACCGCAAGACCTGTTCTACAACATAGCCAGCCTGGCCAATGATGATGGAGTTGGAGTAGGCGGGGGACAAGTTTACGGTATATGTGCAGAAGAAAATAAATTACAAGCTACAGTGAATACATGAAATAGATAGAAGAAAATACGATGATGATAGTGATAATGATGATAAAAATGGTGAAAAATTAAGCACTTTAAAATAGAATGAGTTTTAAAGGATTTTCAAACGTCATGATGGCAGGTAAAACTCGAAGCAGAATATTTTATGAATTATAGTTGCCTTTATTATATTTTTGGAAAGACAAAGAGCAATGCATTACATTTTAAAGCAATGAAATCCGTGCATGAGTTCGTATTGGGGGATAAGAGACACAATCTGAGCTTTTCAGTATTTTTCACGTGCTCAAATGCAGGTTTGGTTACACTCCATTTTGTGTGGCTCCAAGTTTCAATCACAGTCCATGATAACAAACATATTTTTTGCCTGGGATTAAACATTTTTTTTAAATGTATCTGATATTGGAAACAACTTCTTTCACTGCCTCTTTACATTAAACAAAAATCTTGCTTATGTCTTGGTGTTGGACAGTGGAACGGTACATTATACAGTATACACATACCGTTTGATGAAGTAACCAAGGCAGTCATATTATATCATACACAACTAATATATAATGGTTTGATTTTTTTTTAAATGACGATGCAATCTTGCCTTAATGTTGTCATGTTATATCATCATACCCACTTTATTGGTAAATAATTTGCATTGCTTGTCAGTATTAAATAAATTGGTTTCAGCAGGTGTATCAACCACTCTAAGGTAGAACTTAGTGAAGCTATTATTGTCTGCCTGCTCCCAAAGTCAGTGGATTTAGTGTGATCCACATCTATTTATCTTGTGTCTCTTATCGAGGTCATCTGTAACAGGTGCCCAAGCCTTCTGGCTAGACTGACAATGATAAGACTCTGCACAAAGCCCTCAGGAAGGGGAATGTGTTTATGAGCGAGAGAGAGAGCGAGAGAGAGCAAGAGAGAGATTCATTTATATTGAACATATTTGCAAGATATTCCATGAATATACAGTGCTGCTTGAAAGTTTGTGAACCCTCCAGACATGGTCACTGTTTTTGTAAAAAACATTAAAATAAGCTTATTACACATACATCCAAATCCCAATTTGTAAAGCACACCTTCCAAATAATGGACACACACACAAAAAGAGATATATTTTCATTATTTAATTCAACAAAGGTGGTTTATTTCACAAAAACTGAAAATTTAACATATGCAAAAGTATGTGAACCCTTGTATTAGTAGCTTGTGGTTCCTCCTTTTGCAGCCATTACTTCAACCAAACGTCTTCTGTAACCACTAACCAGTCTCTCGCATCTGCTTATGGGGACTTTTGCCCACTCCTCCTTGTAGAACTCAGCCAGTTGAGAGAGGTTGGAGGGACATCTGGTATGTACAAACTTCTTCAGGTCTCGCCACAACATTTCAATTGGATTAAGATCCGGACTTTGACTGGGCCTATCCAGAGTACGAATCCTCTTTCTCTGAAGCCATTCCTTTGTAGTTTTGCTGGAATGCTTTGGGTCATTGTCTTGTTGCATAATCAATTTTCGTCCCAGCTTCAACTCCCTGACTGATGGCAGGAGATTCTGGTCAAGAATTTGTTGATATGCTGGAGAATTCATGGTTCCTTGGATAATATGGAGTCGTCCAGGTCCAGAAGCAGAAAAGCAGCCCCAGACCTTCACATTTCCACCACCATGCTTCACTGTTGGGAGGAGGTTCTTTTCTTCATATGCAGTGTTGGCTTTTCTCCAAACATGTTGGTTTTGATTGTGACCAAATAATTCTATTTTGGACTCGTCTGTCCAGAGAATGGACTTCCAGAAGGTCTCTGGTTTGTCCAAGTGCTCTCTGGCAAAGTTGAAATGGGCAGCTTTGTTCTTTTTTGAGAGCAGAGGCTTCCTTCTAGCAACCCTCCCATGAATGTCATGGCTATTCAATTTTCGTCTGATTGTAGACGCATGCACATTTGTCCCAGATGCTACCAGAGAGGTCTGCAACTCTCTAGAGGTGATGTGTGGGTTGGCCTTTACCTGATTTATTATTTTTCTGGTGTTTCTGGGTGATAGTTTTGATGGGGGTCCACTTCTAGGCAGAGTTGCTGTCATGTTGAAGGCCCTCCATTTGTAAATTATTTGTCTTACAGTGGATGGATGGAGCTGGAATCTTTTGGAGATGGTCTTATAGCCCTCCCCAGACTGATGGGCTATCACTACCCTCTTCTTCATGTCCTCAGATATCTCCTTTGCTCTCGGCATTGTTGATTTATATGGGACCACAGTGGTTTGGTTGGTTTCCTCTCTCTTTTAATTAGTGCAGGCCAAACCCTTTCACAAGGATGTCTCATTTCATTGGTCTGCTTAAATGATTAATTAAGCACCCAAATGTGTTTCACCCGAGTCTGTTACCTGCTTGACTTAACCAATGCAGCTGGGGGTTCACTTACTTTTGCACATACACTAATTCCATGTTTCATGTAGTTTTTGGGCTACTTAAACAAGTTCCACTAAACAAGTACATGCAACTGATAAACATATATCTGACATTTCATACATAAAAACTGGTGATGATAGAATAAGAAAATCATGGTAAAACAACAGAAAAATCTAAACTGCTCAAGGGGTTCACATACTTTCAAGCAGCACTGTATGTATTTGTATGTATTTTATACTTTGTGGTACCATGATGCTTGAATGAGCTTTTATAAAGGAGATATGTTTAAGCCAGGGTTGTAAAGGGAGTATGAGAGAGAAGGGGTGAAAGGCCAAGATAGACCTGCGTGCATGGGTCAACCGAATCCTGTGATGTAAAAAGTACAGATGTTGTTGTTGTTAAATAGAAGGAAGCCTGCTTTACTTTACAAGCTTCTCATTTTGAGGCAGGTGAAGCATCAGTAAGTGACCAACAGCAACTCTACACACAAAATGTTTCAGAGAAGTTCATTTCTGGGGTAACAAGTATATCAACAGTTGCGTTCAAAAACCTCTACAGTATGTAAAACCAAAACTTAAAAATGTCCTAAAAGTTCTTGCCAACACGGGGCTCACCGGATCAAATCCCCGCAGTACCTCCGGCTTGGTCGGGTGTCCCTACAGACACAATTGGCCGTATCTGCGGGTGGGAAGCCGGATGTGGGTATGTGTCCTGGTTGCTACACTAGCGCCTGCTCTGGTTGGTCGGGGCACCTGTTCGGGGAGGGGGGGGGGACTGGGGGGAATAGTGTGATCCTCCCACACACTACATCCCCCTGGTGAAACTCCTCACTGTCAGGTGAAAAGAAGCGGCTGGCGACTCCACATGTATCGGAAGAGGCATGTGGTAGTCTGCAGCCCTCCCCGAATCGTCAGAGGGGGAGGAAAAAGTCCTAAAAGTTCTTTGCAACATTCTTTGAAAGATAACTCAATATTTATCCCTAAATTGCAACTGAAAATACAAAGGTAAAAATGTGTTTAATTCACTCTGCCCTTGATGTTAATTGGTGTTACATGGCATAGCCTTGTTCCCTTTTTAACTAGCTTTCACCTTTCGTGCACTAGCGAACATTGCTAATTCCCTCTGAGTTGTGCACCAGCAATGCTAATTTGCCCTGATTTTTGCCCCAATCCTGATCCATGCCTTAATGAAGGCTTAGCAAGCTAAGCTGCTTTCAAAGTGTCATCAGGAATAAAGGGAAGCGGCTGCACTGCCGTCATATGCGCAGCGAGCTGGCGCTGACTTTGTGCTACAGGCCTACAATTCCCACCACCCACCATGGTACTGGAGTGTTGTTAATCCCTGCCATCCTGACTTCCCCTCCTGTCAAGTTGCTTCAGACGCAGCTTGGCTTGGCGAATGTGCAGCTATGAACTCTAACTGATATGCACCTAGAGGCCTGCAAAAGGGTTTTGTTAAGGGAAACCGAAGATTCTCCTTTGAATAAAGGAGTTTTTCAGATTTATTGTAGTAGAAAGGTATTTGGCATTTGCAACTTACTTTAGAGGCAGTTTATGTCTAGGCTGTCAACGCGTACGAGCAAGTTTCTCATAAACTCTTAAGGGATGATCCCAGGAGTTCACAAGTGAAAATGGCCCCGCTTAAATCAGGTTAAATGTAACCATGGTGTCGATACAGATATCATGTGGCTTGTGGGAGTATAATCATGATCGTGCAGTCAATAAGATTTGGCTGCTAAGCAGTTGGACATTATTAGTGTCAGCAGATAGATTGTTAGACTGCTAAAGGCCGAGGTCAAATAGATTACTTTCGTCACACATATATGCAAACAACAGATGCAATTGTGAATATGTATTCATGTGCACACATGCGTGCATGGACACACACACACACACACACATATATATATATATATATACACACACACACACACACACACACACATATACACACACACAGGCATGCAGGCATGCCTGCTTGCGCAACTGAAAAGAGCAGACCTCCTCATTAGGAGTCATGTGTTGCTGCAAGAGCTCCAGGTCCCGCTGGATACACAGCTTATCAGTATTCTAAACAGCTTGCACTTGTCTAAATCTTTCAGTTGGTTTAGATTGGTTTTGAAATCAATAAAGCATCTCTAAGATCAACCTGTTATTTCCTCACAGCTTTGCACTCTAGTTGCTGCCAGCATTTACTGGGATATTTTATGCTTGGCCCCTTTTATAGGTGAGCGAGAGACAGAAGGGATGGATGGATGGATGGATGGATGGATGGATGGATACAGATGATCCCTTTTGTGTTTGCTCAAAATAAGGAATAAGTTGTGCCTTTCTCACTCGCTTTTATCTCTCCCTCTCCCCTCTTACTTTCTTACTCACCGAGCAACAGACTGCATCCTCATCGTCTCTTACCCAGCCCTCGCTTGTGCTCTAGTTTTCCGACTCTCGTGGAGCCCACCGTTTATCCGTTCTGTTGTTTCCACTCTCTGTCTCTGTTAAACTCGAACATATTTCTGCTGTCACAAAACCTTCTCATCTTCCCATACACCAGCATTCGCTATATGCACCTTGGCTTTACAAATTCATTACCCCTTATGACTATTATTGTGCCTCCGTCCAGCCACGCGTCCGTCCCTTCATCCATCCAGTTGAACAGACTGCCTGCCCGCTGCAGTGCACTGCTTCAAAGGCCTCTTTGATTCTCTCCTCCTCCTGTTTTATCCCCTTCTCTCTGTCCAGCCACCTGTTCCCATCTCAAAAGAGGAAAGACAAAGCTTCATTGGCGCTTCACCAACAATATCAGCCGTGCACATGGACTTAAGTGGATGTCATGGTTTCCAAAAGTTTATTATTGTTGATACCTGATTGAGTTTGGAAAGTTGTGTTGGATAGAGTCATCCGTTATTACCAGTAGAGGTCAGTATTAGACTGCACTGGCTTTTTGCACCATCGTTTCATACTATATTAATTATAATAATAATAATGATAAACTTTATCTATATAGGACTTTTCTAAACAAGTTTACAAAGTGTTTCACAGAACAGAATAAGAGGGATATACCATGTAGCTCATTGTTAACACGAGGCTATTTTTGCTTCAAGCTGGTTATGAGCTTTTCCTTATACAAGGTGTCAGCTGTGTTTATTGCTTAAACAGTAATTCTTGATTATCAGGATTATAATTTTGTTTTTAGGTGCACCTCTGCCTTACCTCCCTTGCGTCAAACTTAATCTATGGACGGGATGTGCAGAACGGACGGTGTTGCATAGATCAGGCTTGTGTCGTTTACTGAATCTGCTTGTTTGCGGCCAAATAAAGCACTTGCAACTGTGATCGAGGGCTATGCAAATAAACTTGACTTGGGTAGCTAAAGCCTGTTTCGCCTGAACTGTCCAACAAAAGTAAGACGACAGCGACATGGTAAAAATACAAACTTGGATGAAAATCAGCTCTGCTCTGTTGGAGCAGCTCACAGGGTCAGATAGATCTGATACAAAACTGTTGACGGTCCCTTTTGACTTTTCCTTGACATCATTAATAATGGACCCGAACTCCCCGCAGGGCCAATCTTTATTTATTGATGCTGAAAAGAGGAGCTTGGCCACCCCGTGGGGTTAAAGGGCTGGAGAGGTGTATTGATCCGGCTTGCTGACTGATTATTGGTGGGTTTAATTAGTATATTGAGCTGGGAGACATGACTGTTGTGCCCAATGTTAAAGAAAGGACCCGGTGCAGTCAATCCATCAAACGGCAGTAAGTAGAAATCTCAAGGCTTATTTTCTGTATTGATTTGATATTTTGTTGGCTTGATCAGGCCTAATGTGTTGGCTGAACAACAACACATCTACACAAAACAAACCACTTGGTATTACCAGCATGGGTGTGTTTATAGATGGTCTTGTGTGTGCGTGTGTGTGTGTGTTTGTTTGCATGCTCACATGTTTGAATCTTGTGTGGGACAATATGTTTGTGCTGCCTTTATCCTCTAAAAATGATTGTTGCTGACGTAATCCTTAATTCTTGGTTCTCCGTCCTCTCTCTCTCTCTCGCTCTCTCTGTCCCTTGCTTCATTCTGTTGTCATCTGAAGAGTGGGCGAG
This sequence comes from Lampris incognitus, assembly GCF_029633865.1. NCBI lineage: Eukaryota > Metazoa > Chordata > Actinopteri > Lampriformes > Lampridae > Lampris > Lampris incognitus. The sequence goes on from NC_079212.1 coordinate 130,255,135, forward strand.
GTGTTGTCTACGTTCTGCTCATTGCCAGCCAGAATCATGGATGATTCAAAGCTAACAGTACAGAGTTGCTGTGGTGCTGGTACATACTTCCAGTCAGCTGACTGTGTCAGATTGGTCCATGGAATTAATGGAAATATTTTTTCCCCAGAAACATTCAACATTTTCCCTTGCCCTTGTGTGTACGGATAATGTGTTTGTGCCTTTCTCTCACTTGTTCTTGGTGTGCGTGTGTGTGCGTGTGTGTGTGTGTGTGACATTCTTCTGTGTGAGTATATCAATAGTCAGGAGACTTGTAAGAGAGAGTTGTATTTTGTTGGTAAAAGAGTGAGCTGGCTGCACCTCAGCGCTCAGCTGCAGAGGTGCCTATCCACCCATCTGGCTCCACAGCGAAAGAGATACTTGGCAGGAAATGGATGTACTAATGCTGGCTCTGAGAAAAAGCCAACTTCCTGTGATCAGAGTCCTGTGAAGAGTCTGACACATCACCGCTGGAACATTAGGTCAGAACATACACACAAAAGAAGAATGTAATTCGATGAAATGGCCATGGTAGTAATAGGTGGTGTTAGAATATTCCTATGTGTACACACACACACACACACACAAACCTATATAAAACACAAATACCATTTACTGTAATAAGTGTACTAGTACTGGGTGGTTTGAGAATGTTCAAAATGGTTCAGTTATTTTTGAAAAATGATTCAACATGTTCCCGGACTTGATATTTTCTCTTTGTATGTACAGAGGCTACGCTTGAGCCCGCATGTTGGCAAGAGTGAAGGGGACATGGACGAGAGATAGTGTGAGTGGGATTAAGTCAGCTGGAAATAGAAGCCAGTTATGTAGATACCAGGCAAGGCGAGGTTAGGTTACTTTCCATTGCACCCCTAGTATCAGATTCGAGGCATCATCACCCCATAAAACAGCCCTGGTTCAGCAGATGACTTATTGCCCAGGTTGGCGTCCCTCGTGCTCCATCTTAACTCGTTAGAGCGCCGCATGTTTGAACGCTGCACTCATCACCGCTCACCCTCCCTCCTCTCTGTCTCCTCTCTCTGTTCCATCTTCCATCCGTACAAGTTTATTTGTGCAGTTTGACTGGTTGCCAAGGCGACGAGTATGCTTGTAATTTTGGCGCTGCCTTGACAACAGACCGGGCTGACACAACTATTCGCTGGGTGACAATGGGCAGAGAGCAAATAGGGGAGGATTGCCAAAACAATGAGACAGGACACAGGAAGAAAGTGAAAGAGACTTAGACTTGGACTTGCCGGACTGAGACTGAAGCAGGTGATTGTTCTCCGACTGTGCTTCACAAAACCACCAAATGTTGTGACTTTACTGCATCATCAGTTATACGGTGCACTCAACGTGACGACTGTGCCCAGTGCCCAGATTTCTTTCCTCTCACATTGAGACAGCTTTCATTTTGAGCCCGTGCTGTCGTCAATAAAAGGAGCGTTTTTTTTATCTTCATATCCTGCCACGTTTTCTGCTTCATTGCTGTCGTTCCAGCTAGTTTCATTTGAACACATCCCCCCCCCCCTATAAAACAACAGACACGCAAAAGGTTAAACCCTTCGTTTCCTAATTACTTAGATAAATGGCCTACATTTCTTCTTTGCTCAGGTGCTCTTGAACAACGCGGCCGCAGGAATGCATGAGCTCTGGAGGTATGTCTTCGATCTCCTACATTTGAAAGCCCGAGTCTCGTGAAACCAGAGAGTGCAGTAACTCTTATGCAAGGCACACTTTCAGTTAAAAGCCGCTCTGAGATTTATTCTTCAGCCCGATATCCTTGTAGTTACTGATCACAGACAAAACACTCCCACTCCTGAATTTAAGATCCAAAGAATGTAAATTTTGCCTAGACTATTTTGCATGGGTATACATACCCAATAGGTATACCCATGCAACACACACACATATATATGCATGCACCCTGTGTGTATACCCGACAACTTGCCAGGTTATTGCATGGTTAAAAACTACACCCAAAAGACTGACTCACTCCTGAAAAAGCCAGAGGATGTAAATCTCACCTTGGACTCATAACACTATAGAGGAAGATTAATCACAACAGCGGTGTGTAAATATATTCTCAGCTTCTCCCCGGGATCCGACATCGGTGTTGCGTGATGAAACTTGTCGCGCTGTCGGCAGCATTGCCAGATGACAGCTGCCCATTTTGACTCCTCGTCTTCCATCAAACCTTCGCAGAATCCGGATTTATCTCGTTCAGACACGACGGCGAATACAACTTTATTTTAAGTGACAGCTTGACTGCAAAACCTGGTCAAGGAAACAGAACAGGCTGATCCTCTTGACTCAAAAGGCTGTTGTATACGGGTCAGAGGTCATCTTTAAAGTAGCAAATCCCCTTTTTCTACTCTCTAATCCTCCGCTCTGGGCTTTTCCCACACTGCATCACCCGTCTCGCACCAATCCGAGCGTGGACTGACAGACATGATGGTCAGCTATAATGTCCACAAGCTAAGTGGTGACGCTTGTTGCCAGTGAAGGATTTCCTCTGTTTTCTGGCCTGCGGAGATGGAAGAATTGTGACACGCATTCATTTCTCATGTGGTGTTAGACTCAACATCTGACTGTCATTTGTGGTTGATCTGCCCTGCAGTATGTCAGTGGTTGTTAAATAGTGCTGCGAATAGGTAACCAGTGGCGCTGGGACTTGCTGTGCATTGGTGTTGGTGTTGGTTCAAAGTCCTCCACACCTGCACCGTTTAACGGCTCAGTCTGAGGCCCTGCAGCAGCCAGTGTGCAGGAGTTGCTTGGTCAGCGAGGCCCTTTGCATTCTTTAATAGTGAGCTTAGCTTTGCCTCAGTTCAACCCTCTTTGTAAAGACCATGGCATGTGGCTTACACAGTCCACATTACACACACACACACACAAAGCATTTCCCCCCAACCGACACGACTCTTATCCATTTAGCTCCGAGATCAAAGGGCCCAGTATTTATCAGGGGTTTCGGGGTAAAAATGTGTTTCTGTTTTGATTCCGACGAGGTTTCCCCCCGCTTCCACCCTGGGTTTGTCAATCTATTTATTTACACATATCTATTTAATCCAGGTCTTTTCTTCTCGTTCACAGCTCCTTTAATGTCCTTGCCGGGCACAAACTGATTGGCATATAATGGGAGTCGTGCGCGCGTGTTCAGAGTGAAATGTAAACTGTTTGGCTGTAGTGCGATTGATGTGACAAGAGGAAGACAGATTGGATAACCCACAGGGTTTGGAAAGTCCTGTCTACTGTCATGTGGTAATGCAGAGTTCACAAACATGCTGACTGAGCCCTCAAATGGGCTCTCTCTTGCTCGCTCTCTCTCTTTCTTTCTCTCTCTCTCTCTCTCTCTCTCTCTCTCTCTCTCTCTCTCTCTCTCTCTCTATATATATATATATATATATATATATATATACATATACTACACACATACACACACACACACACACACACACACACACACACACACATATATATATATATATATATATATATATATATATATATATATATATATATATATGTAGTACAGTTCGCCTGCCATCTGGCTGGATTATGTGACTCCCGGGTTCATTCGTTTGTTTACCTTGTAATGTGTTTTAATGACGAGGTGGTTGTCATCTTCCTGATGCTTTTTAAGTGCGCGTTGATCCGCAGCTGTCATGTCTGCATTCATAAACAGCATCCCAGTTGTCTCCATATCTGGTTTCTAGCCAATCAAGTCGACCCTCTTGTGTGTTAATGACACACGAGAGTGAATGTGAATGGTGTAATGATAATGGGGCTAGTTAGGGATCGTCAACAAATGGAGGAGGTTGATGGGAAGTGTCTTATATCCTCCCCATGTCCCCCTGCATCTGCATCTTAAATTAATATTGGATTTCACTGCTTTGTTCCCTGCACAGGTGGGGTGCGATGGGGGGGGCTTGTGTTTTTGTCCCGACACTTAAGACGTGACAGGCAGTGGTCTACAGGACGTGTGTGTGTGTGTGTGTGTGTGTGTGTGTGTGTGTGTGTGTGTGTGTGTGTGTGTGTGTGTGTGTGTGTGTGTGTGTGCGTGCTAGTGGAGATTGGGGAGAGACTGCTGTTATGTGCCTGATGCCCACATCATTTGATGAAGCGATGCCCTGAGGTGGTCACAGCACGGACGATGCAGTGTGCAACTCTGGGTGCTTCTGAACGAACGCACAAACGCACGTTCTGGTGCGTGCCTTGCAACATATGAAGAATGAGCTCAGCAGCTAGGGAACCTGTAATATTTAAAAGCTTGACATCCAAGCCAGAAAGCGTGTCTTGTTTTGTGTTTGGATGTCAGATGGTATGCAGCCCTAATATCCAGTCTCATGTTGCAGTTTAACCATTGTGTGTGTTTTGATTGACCGCACAAAATTCCAAATTTCCCTCCCTCCCTCTCTCTCTCTCTCTGTGTTGCTGCTCGTGCTTGTGTTTTTCCAAAAAAGATGCACTGACCTTGTCGATGTCCTGTATGTTGTGATGCTCTCTGCCTCGTGACCTTTTTGTTATCAAGTCCTAAAGAAATCCCTTTCAATATCAGCCTCTAGGCCAACGCTGGTCCCACACCTTCTGGGGGGTGTGTGTGAATGGATATGTGTGGACACGTGTGCAAAGTTATCAGGAAACACCTGCAAATGCAGCGCACACATGCACACAGACATACACAATCACACAGCGCTTAATGTTGCAGCAGTCCATCAAGCACTTTTGAGCCCAAAATCATCTATATTTAATTTCTCTTTAAATCTCTCGCTCTCTCTCTCTCTCTCTCTCTCTCTCTCTCTCTCTCTCTCTCTCTCTCTCTCTCTCTCTCTCTCTCTCTCTCTCTCTCTCTCTCTCTCTCTCTCTCTCTCTCTCTCTCTCTCTCTCTCTCTCTCTCTCTCTCTCTCTCTCTCTCTCTCTCTCTCTCTCTCTCTCTCTCTCTCTCCATGTTTTCCTGAATTGCTGCCCTCACCACCCCTCTCTTTGTCTCTCTAGGTAAGCGAGTCACGTCTCGGTGTGATGAAGGTATATCAGGTGGGCTGGGGGGGGGGGCTCTCTCGTTAGGAACCGGCTCCACCTCTGGCCTGTTTGAATTGTAAATGCTCAAACTCAGGCAAGCTGTGCACCTATCCCCGCAATAATGAATATGGAGCATAAGCTGATGTGAGCGCATGTGTGGGTATATGTGTATGTGTTGCTTTTGTGTTTTTGAGTTTGTGTGTGCGTGTGTGTGTGTGTCAGTTTGATAAGTATGACCAAAATGTGCCACACACTTGCTGTCGTTTAAATTGGGCAGAGTAGTCTGTTTTACCGCTGCAGTTTCTTCCGTAACTCTGAGTGTGTGACAACCAATTTATATAATAGATAATGAGTGGCTCAGCAGAGATTTGATACGAGGCAAGGTTTGGATCCTGTTTGCTAATGTTATATGCATAAAGCTTATGTTGTCAGCAGCCTTCTAGTGTGTGTGTGTGTGTGTGTGTGTGTGTGTGTGTGTGTGTGTGTGTGTGTGTGTGTGTGTGTGTGCTGTCCCTAGTCCAAGTGTTTTCTTCCTCTGCGTTCTTTCAGTAGGACAGTTTCTCATTGGAGTAGCCTCAGAGGTAGTGGTGCATTTGTTAACCCAGAGGCTACCAGCTGTCCGGTCTGATTAATGATGTGGGCCTATAGGAGAGCGAGTGGACATGCCTGCTGCCCAAACACAATAGGCCTATGCTAGGCCGCCACTAAGACCAGGCGGCAGGGCAGACATACACTCGCACCCAGACCACATGCACCAGCAGCCTCTCAAGCATTGAAGATCGGGGTGGGCAGAGAGAGAGAGTTTTCGACAGAAAGGGAGTATATAATCAAACACAGACTCATGCATATGCTGGGACTCACTCTGCCAACCACCCACACACACACACACACACACACACACACACACACACACACACACACACACAAAGAGAAGACTACGTCTGCCTCACTGACTACCTGATGAAATTGGACTTTGGTTAGTTGACACCTGTGAGCTCCAGCAGGTTATAATGATGAAATGCATGGGTTATGTGTGTGTGTGTGTGTGTGTGTGTGTGTGTGTGTGTGTGTGTGTGTGTGTGTGTGTGTGTGTGTGTGTGTGTGTGTGTGTGTGTGTGTGTGTGTGTGTGTGTGTGTGTGTGTGCGTGCATATTTCTGTACAAGAGATAGAGGGACAGCCTTAGATATACATTTAGCTGCTGCAGACATATATTCACTGAATTATCTCCCTGTGTTGGACATAAGGATTTGGAGGGGACAGAATCATAATATTCATAATAATCCATCATATTATTCAATCATAATAATATTCCTCATGGGTCTCTGTGGAGGCCATGTGAGGATAACTGCTTGTGAGCTGTTAAAGATCCACACAGCATGCAGTGAATTTGGCAGGGCTGCTGCACTGAGTGAGCTTGGCCCACGATGAAGATAACTTCCTAGATCTCATTTGGCCCACGATGAAGACAACTTCCTAGATCTCATTTGGCCCACGATGAAGATAACTTCCCTAGATCTCGTTTGGCCCACGATGAAGATAACTTCCTAGATCTCATTTGGCCCACGATAAAGATAACTTCCTAGATCTCATTTTAACTTTTGCGCCGCGCAAAAGTGAAGCACAATCCTGCCTGCATATGCTCATGTAGCGCTGCACCTTATGTGCTGTGAGGACCGATTGAGCTGAATATTTCCTGCAAGTGTCAATTTCCCTACCATTATCATTAACGTTCTCCTGCTGTACCGGAGAGAAAAAACAGTCTGGTTTGTTTTAGTAGCTCCCCAAAGCTCTATTTCAGGACCTCTTGTGTTTGCCATTACATGGATTTTATCAAAATTTGGACATCAGTCAAATTATTTTTCTATCATGGCAGCTTCATGATTATGACAAAGTGTATTGGTTGCGCTTTGTGTGTTTTCTTAAGTCCTGCTGAGTATGGCTGGTTGTGCAAGGGAGATGGTCTGCTGATCAAAGCACGCCATCAAAGTGTTTGATGGCCGTTTGAAGTTTACTTTGTCTTTGCAGCCATAGATCACCAAGTAGACACTATATGTGCGACCGGTGTTCAATCAGCTGCTGCACACGGCTGCTTTCCTTCACGCCGGTCTGAGGCAAGGACTCACCGACTCTCCATGGCACGGAAGTTCAAGGCATTTTTTTCCTTATCTGATCTACCATTTGAAAACCATCCATCCACATTTGCAATCGCGCCGCTTCATCCAAGTTATGTATGCCAGAGTGAAAATTTGGCAGGTTTTCCCTTCTGATCATTTATGCTTTTCATCCATCCCCCCTTTCCTTTTGCATTTCTTTATTCTCTTTCCATGCTCCCATTTCTCTTCTTCTACCCATAACTTGCTCTTTTCTGTCACTCTGCCCCTTTCCCTCTGCTTCTTCTCCTTACTAATATTAATGCTGAGCCTGCGTCCGAAATATTTGCAATCGTTGTAAATACTTAGCAAATGGAGTTACTCCCTGAAACTGTGGTGGTATAACTATCAGATATTTACTTGCGTTCAACGAGGTTTCATAGCTGGAGGGATCCAGTGAGGAGGATTCGGTGTCTTGGCTGAAACACAAGTTGTTGATTGAAAAAAAAACAGGGCAAATAAGAAGACACGAGTTTATGCAAGAATAAAACATAAACAGCACAAACACACAAAAACGTTTATATTTAAATAATTAATGAGTGTGTGTGTGTGTGTGTGTGTGTGTGTGTGTGTGTGTGTGTGTGTGTGTGTGTGTGTGTGTGTGTGTATACTGTAGAGCAGTGTTTAACTCTGACTTGACTGTTGCAGAATTTGTACTAATTCTCTGGCGGCCATCTGTTGTTTGACCTATTCCTTACTTACACACCAGCAGCCTCCACAGGCCCTGTGTGTGTGTGTGTGTGTGTGTGTGTGTGTGTGTGCTGTGTGTGTGTGTGTGTGTGTGTGTGTGTGTGTGTGTGTGTGTGTGTGTGTGTGTGTGTGTGTGAGTATTTTTGTCTACCTGTTTGCCTCTGTGCTAATCTATTCCTGCATGTGTGCATGGTGTGTGCCATTATTTATGTACACATCTTTGTCTATGTGTGTATGAGTGTAAGGTATGTCTGTGTGCATTTGTCCATGTCCAATACCCTGGTGTGTTTGTTTGTATGTGCAACATCACTGTCAGTCAGAGAGAGCCTGGGCCAGACTTGGAGGGTGGGTGAGGCCTCATTAGCAAGCCCAATGTAGGTCTTGTTTTGGGTTAATAGGGTCACTCTCCTGCCAAAGGTCCACATGTGGGACTTATTTTAGGTGAGAGGTTAGCCTGGCAGAGGGGGCTGGGTGGTTTGGCGCCCTTGGGGGGGTGTACCAATCACTTGCTGAGTGGGCATCTTTAACGGTCATATTTGAAAGCACTTTAATTACGTGGAGCATGGACGGTGTCGGTGCTGTTACAGTTCAGGAAGCTGATCACAGTTCTACCCTGACATTGAATTTGAAAAGTCAGTGTGGAGGAATAATGAACAGCTGGCGCTCAGTCACGAGTTGGACAGAAACATATTCAGGTTGGAAGAGGCTGTATGCCGCATTCATCATTTTCGTTTCTCAGTAAGGCAACCCCGTCGTCGAGAAGGCGAGTTCTGCTCACAGCAGTCCCCGAGAGCATGCTGACGTCTTTCAAAGCCCTTCTTTGTTTGCGAGTGTTCACATTATCTGGGCTCTTTCTGCCAAACAATGCAGTGTCAAATCAGTGCTGGACGTCAGTGCAATACAATGATTGGGCTAGCTCAGTCGGTCTTTGTATTCTAATGTTGTTTTAATTCCCCTCGCATGTTTTTTCTATTCTTCTTGTGCAGCGTTCTCCAGTCCAGCCAATGGACAATCAGCGGCAGTTGTCAAAAACCCTTTGCAAACTCTAATCTGAGTCTCCGGTGACTCATATCTCACAGACTGAGGTAGGTCACTGGAATTAATGAGACATCGTCCATCTTTTCGCCATTGTTATGGTGAAGTTTCGATCCCACAAGTCAAGGCAGTGGGGTTTTATAACAACTTTGCTTTTTCTAAACCTTTTGATGCTCTTGCATCAGGCAGCGTGTTCTTCGGCTATTCTTGGTCATATCTCAAATGCTCTCTGTGGCGTGAGTCATACCATTTTACAGCAATTTTGTCCTGAAATAGGTTTGAAATTGCTTTGACATCAGTTACTTCCCTACAGAGGTTTTTTTTTTGGGCAACTCCTGAATGAAAAAGGGTCAAAATTGGCAGTTGCAGAATTTATACTTTGGTAGAACGTCAAAGACAGACACAGTATTAGGTCTCGTCCTGAACTGCTATGAAGACTATGAAGACGTCAGTGGCTGAAAGCTTCTTTCATAAAGAGCCTTTTGGCCAGCTGAATAAAACTTTCTGTATACTTTGTCACACAAGACAGTTAAGAAACTCCTGCATGACTTTTGCAGGCTTTGCTATGCGTATGTGCCCTTACGGTACATACATTACTGTCTCAGTTGTCCAGAGATGGTAATGAATGTGAAGACATAGCTATATGCCTGTCCATTTCCAAAAGTCTACACCGAATATCCTGTGTCCACACAATAGTGCCATAGTTCTGACAGGTATGCACAGTTCCTCCCCAGCCCCTCCCGAGAGCAGCATTGTTCAAATCCCACAGCTGGAGAAGAAGAATCCAAGGCCAGCCCTGCTCAACACACTGGCTGCTTAGTGTTTATTGTGGAGCCTAATTTACTCTCCATATGGTGCATGGGACACACATGCACGCACACACACACACACACACACACACACACACACACACACACTTGCTAAATAAACCTCCGTGATGTTTGCTGTCTCTCTTTTCCAAGCCGCTAGTATGAACCCTAGCCACGCTACATGTGCACTGCTTTCAACCCAATGCTCCAACAGTAGGAGCAGGTTTGCTGTCCACACCAGCCATTATTAATCCTTTTAAATGAATTTATAAGCTGTATGGGATTCAGCTGCTATTTCCGGCCTCGGTGGAGCCCTCGTTACATGCAGTTTCTCAGATAGTGCATTATGCGAATATAATACTGTGTGGGTCCTCAATGTGAGTGAGGGGCCAAATAGGCTGTTGTGGGTGTGTGCCTCTGCCAAAATTGTTGCATGTGCTAGGTTTATGAAATTGTTGTTACCGATTTTGGATGCAGATGAAGTGGGCCTTGACCAGGAAGATACGAGGGGGGAGATAATAAGGTCATCAATGAAGTGTATGTGTACATACTACCCCAACTAGAAAGGAAAGCAGAGGAGTCTAAAGAAGGTAATAGTGGGGAAAAAAAGTGTGTGTGTGTGTGTGTGTGTGTGTGTGTGTGTGTGTGGTGTGTGTGTGTGTGTGTGTGTGTGTCTGCTGTACATTGAGATGATGACCCGTTGCACTAGCACCAAGAGGAGTGATTATCATTTCCTGCCCAGCAAGACTTTGAAGTCCCTCCGTTTTTTTCCCTCTCTCTCTCATTTTATCCCTTGAATTGATTTACATCCACACAACCTTTGTAGTGTAAAACGAACCGCTGGTTTAATTGAGCTAATGAGCACTGAATTGGAGAAGTGAATATTTTTTTGGAAATGAGGCAGGTGAAAATTTGCAATGCAACAGAGGTGGAACGTAACATTTGGAAAATGGGGCATTGAAGTGAAAATTTCAAGACTTTTTTTTTTTGTTCTGCACTAGTTCTTCTAAAACAAGGGCAAGAATATGCGGAGACTTGGCATAAATTTGATACAAACTAACAAAAAAGTCTGACTATACGGTGAAACAAATAGTCCCTAAATGAATAGAGGTGTGTTGCTTCCTGTGTCGTGCTTTCCTTAAGAGAAGACGGGAACATTATTGCATAGAGTTAAGAATGGTTAGTTAGGGGTGTCCGGGTAGCATAGTGGTCTATTCTGTTGCCTACCATCACGGGGATAGTCGGTCGAATCCCCCGTGTTACCCCTGGCTTGGTCCGGCGTCCTGCAGACAAAATTGGCCGTGTCTGCGGGTGATAAACCGGATGTGGGTATGTGTCCGGTCGCTGCACTAGCGCCTCCTCTGGTTGGTCAGGGTGCCTGTTCAGGGGGGAAGGGGAACCGGGGGGAATAGGGTGATCCTCCCACGTGCTATGTCCCCCTGGCGAAACTCCTTACTGTCAGGTGAAAGAAGCGGCTGGTGACTCCACATGTATTGGAGAGGCATGTGGTAGTCTGCAGCCCTCCCTGGATCGGCACAGGGTGTGGAGCAGCAACCGGGACGGCTTGGAAGAGTGTGCCCGGATGCAGTTGGGGAGAAAAAGGGGGAAAATTCCGAGGAAAGGAAAAAAAGGTTTGTTCGACGAAAATGTTATAAGATCAACAGTGATTGAGAGATAAAGCGATAGCAAGATAACGAGATTCAAGTTCAACATGACAAGCTGTGGGAGAGTTCAGCTGAGTTTAATTTTGTCTTTTTTTTTTTTACAATCCAGATGGCAGTAAGAAGAATAAAGACTGTCGATAAAATCAAGCCAAATAGTCCTGCCATCATTTTTTTTTTTTGTATTTGGGGTTAGGCTGTAATTCATTACTGACAGGATTTGGTCTAAATATCATTAACCCTTATTTTAACTAAGTCCGCTCTCTTTGTTGTCGGAAGTCTTCTCCTCCTCTCCTCTCATTCCACAGTGTTTGCCTCCTCCTCTCATCCTTCTTCTCGCCTCTGATGCAGTACAGAGTCCCATAAGATCTCATCAAGCATCAAAATTCCATACAATGGCTCAAAATCAAATCAGACAATTAATTTGCAAAAGCTGTGTTGC
>NC_079212.1:130277159-130317159 GCF_029633865.1 Lampris incognitus
ACTCCTCATTAGTTGAGCACTCACAACACCATTGACTGTTTAAAAAAAAAAGCACTCTCTCTCTCCCTCTCCCTCTTCCTCTCTCTCTCTCTCTCTCTCTCTCTCTCTCTCTCTCTCTCTCTCTCTCTCTCTCTCTCTCTCTCTCTCTCTATATATATATATATATGTACAGATGCAGGAAAAAGTGCTCAACTAATGAGGAGCAGAATATATATATATATATATATATATATATATATATAGCATTTTTTCCCGAAACCATCAATGGTGTTGATAGAAGTGCTCAACTAATGAGGAGCGGAATATAAATACAGATGCAGGAGAAAAAGTTTTAATACATAGCAGTACAGGCCAGTTCCGTGCGTTGTGCTCTGATTGCAGCTGATGAGTGTGCGACGCACAAAACAGGCTTGTACTGCTATGTATTAAAACTTTTCTCCTGCATCTGTGTTAATGTGTGTGTGTGTGTGTGTGTGTGTGTGTGTGTGTGTGTGTGTAATGTAATATAAATGTAAATGGAGGTGCGGTTCAAACTCTTCTACCATGGTGCGAATGGGGGGGAGAAATTGAATTGGGTAGGGGTGATTCTGAAGGAAGAGTATGTCAAGATGTCAAGAGTGTGCTGGAGGTGAAGACAATGTCAGACAGAGTGATGAGTATGAAGCTGGAAATTGAAGGTGTATTGATGAATGTTATCAGTGCATATGCTCTGCAAGTTGGGTGTGAGATGGAAGAGAAAGAGGAATTCTGGAGTGAGTTGGATGAAGTGGTGGAGAGTGTACCCAAGGAGGAGAGAGTGGTGATTGGAGCAGACTTCAATGGGCATGTTGGTGAAGGGAACAGAGGTGATGATGAGGTGATGGGCAGGTTGGGTGTCCAAGGAGAGAAATGTGGAAGGACAGAGGGTGGTGGATTTTGCGGAAAGGGTGGAAATGGTTGTGGTGAAAACATGTTTCAAGAAGAGGGAGGAACACCAGGGTGACATACAAGAGTGGAGCAAAGTGCACACAGTGGACTATATCTTATGTAGAAGGCACGATCTGAAAGGGATTGGAGACTGCAAGGTGGTGACAGGGGAGAACGTAAGCTAGGCAGCATCAGATGGGGGTCTGTAGGATGACTTTGGAGACCAAGAAGAGGAAGCGAGTGAAGGCAGAGCCAAAGATCAAATGGTACAAGCTGAAGAAGGAAGACTGTTGTGTGGAGTTCAGGGAGGAGTTAAGACAGGCACTGGGTGGTAGTGAAGAGTTGCCGTATGGCTGGGCAACCACTGCAGAAATAGTAAGGGAGACAGCTAGGAAGGCACTTGCTGTGTCATCAGGGCAGAGGAAGGAAGATAAGGAGACTTGGTGGTGGAATGAGGAAGTACAGCAAATTATACCGAGGAAGAGGTTGGCAAAGAAGAAGTGGAATAGTCAGAGAGATGAAGAACGTAGACAGGAGTACAAGGAGATGCAGCATAAAGCAAAGTGAGAGGGGGCAAAGGAAAGGGCATATGGTGAGTTGCATGAAAGGTTAGACACTAAGGAAGGAGAAAAGGACTTGTACCGATTGGCTAGACAGAGGGACCTACTAGGAAAGGATGTGCAGCAGGTTAGGGCAATCAAGAATAGAGATGAAATGTGCTAACAAGTGAGGAGAGTGTGCTGAGAAGGTGGAAGGAGTACTTTGAGGTACTGATGAATGAAGAAAATGAGAGAGAGAGAAGGTTGGATGATGTGGGGATAGTGAATCAGGAAGTGCAATTGATTAGCAAGGAGGAAGTGAGGGAAGCAATGAAGAGGATGAAGAGTGGAAAGGCATTTGGTGCTGATGACATACCTGTGGTGGCATGGAGATGTTTAGGAAAGATGGCAGCGGTGTTTTTAACTAGATTGTTTAAACACAATCTTGGAAAGTGAGAGGATGCCTGAGGAGTGGAGAAGAAGCATACTGGTACCAATTTTCAAGAACAAGGGCGATGAACAGAACTGTAGCAACTACGGAGGTATAAAGTTGATCAGCCACAGCATGAAGATGTGGGAAAGAGTAATAGAAGCTAGTTTAAGAGGAAACGTGATGATTAGCGAGCAGCAGTATGGTTTCATGCCACAAAAGAGCACCACAGATGTGATGTTTGCTTTGAGAATGTTGATTGAGAAGTATAGAGAAGGCCAGAAGGAGTTACATTGTGTCTTTGTAGATTTCGAGAAAGCATATGACAAGGTGCCAAGAGAGGAGGTGTGGTATTGTACAAGGAGATCAGGAGTTGTAGAGAAGTATGTAGGAGTGGTGCAGGATTATGTATGAGGGGAGTGTGACAATGGTGAAGTGTGCAGTTGGAGTGACAGATGGGTTCAAGGTGGAGGTGGGATTACATCAAGGATCGGCTCTGAGCCCTTTCTTGTGTGCAATGGTGAAGGACAGGTTGACGGACGAGATCAGGCAGGAGCCTCCGTTGACTATGATGTTTGTGGATAACATTGTGATCTGTAGCAAGAGTAGGGTGCAGGTTGAGGAGAGCCTGGAGAGGTGGAGGTATGCACTGGAGAGAAGATGAATGAAAGTCAGTAGAAGCAAGACGGAATACCTATGCATGAATGAGAGGGAGGACAGTGGAATGGTGAGGATGCAAGGAGTAGAGGTGACGAAGTTTAAATGATGAGTTTAAATACTTGGGGTCAACTGTCCAAAGTAACGGGGAGTGCAAAAGAGAGGTGAAAAAGAGAGTGCAGGCAGGGTGGATTGGGTGGAGCAGAGTGTCCGGAGTGATTTGCAACAGAAGGGTACCAGCAAGAGTTAAAGGAAAGGTTTACAAGATGGTTGTTAGACCAGCTATGTTGTATGGTTTGGAGACAGTGGCACTGATGAAAAGACAGGGGGGGAGCTGGAGGTGGCAGAGTTGAAGATGCTAAGATTTTCATTGGGAGTGTTGAAGAAGGACAGGATTAGGAATGAGTATATTAGAGGGACAGCTCAGGTTGGACGATTTGGAGACAAACCAAGAGAGGCAAGATGGAGATGGCTTGGACATGTGTGGAGGAGAGATGTTGGGTACATTGGGAGAAGAATGCTGAATATGGAGCTGCCGGGGAAGAGGAAAAGAGGAAGGCCAAAGAGGAGGTTTATGGCTGTGATGAGGGAGGAAATGCAGGTGGCTGATGTGACAGAGGAAGATGCAGAGGACAGAAGAAATGGAAACGGCTGATCCGCTGTGGCGACCCCTAACGGGAACAGCTAAAAGAAGCAGTAGTAGTAGAGACATAGAATGAAAGGGGACAAAAAGAGAGCGATATAAGAGAAGGCGACTGCTCCATTCCCTGACTTATATCCAACCACCCATTATCCACGCCGCTTATCCCAATCAGGGTTGCGGGATACTGGAGCCTACCCAGCAGTCACTGGGTGGCAGACGGGGAGACACCCCGGACAGGCCGCCAGGCCATCACAGGGCCGACACACACACATTCACACCTAGGGACAATTTCGTACAGCCGATTCACCTGACCTGCATGTCTTTGGACTGTGGGAGGAAGCCGGAGCACCCGGGGGGAACCCACACAGACATGGGGAGACCATGCAAACTCCACACAGAGGATGACCCGGGATGACCCCCAATGTTGGACAACCCCGGGGTTTGAACCCTGGACCTTCTTGCTGTGAGGTGACCACACTAACTGCAGCGCCACCATGCCGCCTGACTTATATATGTGACAGAATTTGCCAGCAAGTGGAATATGTTGAGCTTTGACACAATACTCAGACAGTTTTATCATCCTTTTCCACTTCCCTGTGGAAGGGAAGTGTGCTTGTTAAAAATCTCCAGTTCCCGAGTGACACAATCTGAAAAACGCGACACAGCATCGCATCTAATTGTGAAGGAATAGTGCAGGCTCTGTTGTTTTGGGGAGAGATTTCATGATGTGTGAGTGCATGTTTGTGTACGTGTGTGTGTGTGTGTGTGTGTGTGTGTGTGTGTGTGTGTGTGTGTGTGTGTGTGTGTGAATGTAGTTTAACCCCAGTGGAGCGTGTAACATTAATGAGAAGGCCGGAGACGGGCCTTATCACCGGCTCTCCAGCACTGGCCAGACTTTAATTAGCTCATAAATGCTTAGCACAGGCCTTGTTACAATACTACAGGGCCAGGACATGCTACACACACATGTTCACACATACAAACATGTGCACATGCACAAAATCAAGGTAACCAAGGACACACACATGCACACACACACACACACACACACACTCTGTCCCTAATTGAAAGCAGCATCTTATCTTTTGAACTGAATTTAAATTATCCTAGTGTGTTGTCTGCATTTTTGTGTGTGTGTGTGGGTGGGTGTGGGGGGGTTTAGGGGTGGGGGGTTTCACTGGATATGTAGTTTGGGTAAGGTTGATGTACTTGCCATGTGCAGATGTTTAGTCTATACATTTGTGCATGTACGTATATGTCTTAGTGTGCATATGAATGTTTGCCTTCCCCATGCATACAGAGAATGTGTGTGTGTGTGTGTGTGTGTGTGTGTATGTATGTATGTATGAGTGTGTGCACACACGTGTGCATACATGTGTCAATATACGAATGTGTAAGCCTGGCAGAATAACCTGCCGCTGACCCGTATCTCTCAGGATTGTGAGGGCGAGTGCTATCATTGTATGTCCCAGACGGCAGGTTTCACTCCGAAAAAAGTCCCACACAGCCCCAGAAAGTTCCTCCAGCCACTCACAGACCCACACAGAAGATGAGATAGCCCTCGCCGTTGTTTTGGAATCTCTTATCGCCGTTCATCCCCTCCTTTGAGACAAAACATGATCTAATTTCTTTGGCTAGAGCTTAACATTGTTCCTCTCATCTTCCACTCTCCCCCGTTTCCTCCAAATTTCTTCTTCTCTGTCTCTGCACTTTCCCACAGGTTCAGAGTTCGCCTCTGTCTCTTACACCCACCCCCCCCACACACACACACACACGCACACACACACATATACACATATACACATATACACATATACACACACAGATGTGTGACGGTAACATCGAGGTGTGAAAGCAGTCACTGCCTCTAACCCCCCACCCCCCACCCCCTCCACCCCCCAATCAAAAGTTAAAAAAAAGGCTCCACTGTTTGCTTCGGGTCAATGTTAGTGGAGAACGTTTGCTTTCCCTCCCTCGTTACCCACCCCCCCCATTCATCCATTCATCCACCCTACACCCACCCATCCCCCCCCACCCATGACTCATGGGAGATCATAACTACACGCACCAGAAACAGTCGAGAGGCACACCCACATGCACACAATCATGCACACACCAAACCGGCCCAGCCCCACAATGCACCAAAACCTGGCAGTGTCTGTCTGTGTCTGCGTCGTAAAACAGCACATAAAGCCTGGGGGTTGGTGTGGCGGTGACTTCCTTTGAGGCCGGACAATGACCTCCAACTTGTTGCTTTCTGACAGCCCTCCCCACCCCACTTACACACACACACACACACACACACACTCACACACTACCTCCTGCCCACCTCCCCTATCCCATGCCGTTGTAGCTCTCACAAAACATCCCAGCAGGGGAGACTTCCTGCAGGCTCGGTACGTGTGAGAGAGAGAAACGGTGTGCGTGCACGAGTGTGTGGCTGTCTGTCGCGCTGAGATAAATGCATCTATATGTGTACTTGTTTTGTTGATGAGAAATGGCGCCCGTGTGTGTGTTTCCTCGAGTATGCTGATGATCTGCACGGCTCATAGGTATCATGGTAGATTCTCGTCTCTTTTTGTGTGTGTTTATGTAGGTGTGGGAGTGTGTGTGTGTGTGTGGGAGGGGAGGGCACCACTCTGGTCATTAAAACTTACCTTCCTGGCACAGCTCGGATGTCACTGGAGCAAACTGTGTCCTCCCTATGGCACCGCGTGCAGCCAACAGACAGATAATGGGAAACAGATTTGGGCTATTAATTAATCTAATTTAAGTTAGGTGCCCTGGCCTCTGGTTTGACTGCATCTTTAGTTTTGCCCCCTAGCCCCCATTAGACACACATGCACCTACGCACACACATAGATGAGCACAAAAAGGGTACACACAGACCCTGAACATTGCAAAAAAGGCAGTCAGCCAAAAGTGTCGGCACAGTCCTCGTTGTCAGTTGTCTGTTATTAGATGGTTTGAGTAATGTTGTTGTAAGCACCAAGGCCTCGAGCAGGGAAAACCGGTGCTGTGGGGAACAAACACGACACAGAGATTGAACCCCCTTTGAGATTTCGATAAAACACACCCTTCATGTTTGGCTAAGTCAGTTGGAAGTGTGCACATCGCTTTCCATTAGTCCCTCTCGAGGATTTTTTTAAATTTTATTTTAGACTGGGAAAACTTCTGCCATTTGCAACTGATTATATTTTCAGTCTCTCTGTACTTGTGTGTACACAAATGTGTGTGCTCTCTGATTTTCCTTGCTGTTATGACACGGGAGGGTGGTCTTCTCTAATGAAAGATGCTGCCACAGAGACACGTTGACGTGAGGCTTCTTCCCAAATGATACTCCGCTGTCTGCTGTCTGTCCTAATTTCCCCCAGTCTTGCATGCTTACAAACCCACACACAGAAAACACAGAAAGACTGTTTCCCTCACATGCACCTGCAGGCCCAAACACACACTCACTTGCATACAACCCCTCCCCCCAGCAGGCGTCTCACTCAGCTTTAACCTTAATCTGCCCTAGTCCTCATTAAACCAAAACACAATCAGCTGGAGCTTTTTAAAGAGCAGCCTCCCACCTCGAATTCAGAAACAAAAGTTGAACCAACGGCACGGTGGCGCAGTGGTTAACTCGGTTGCCTCCCAGCAAGAAGGTTCTGGGTTCGAGCCCCCGGAGGTAGTCAAACCTTGGGGGGGTCGTCCCGGGTTGTCCTCTGTGTGGAGTTTGCATGTTCTCCCCGTGTCTGTGTGGGTTTCCTCTGGGGGCTCCGGTTCCCTCCCAAAGTCCAAAGACATGTAGGTCAGGTAAATTGGCCGTACTAAAATTGCCCCTATGTATGAATGTGTGTGTGTGTGTGTGTGTGTGTGTGTGTGTGTGTGTGTGTGTGTGTGTGTGTGTGTGTGTGTGTGTGTGTGTGTGTGTGTGTGTGTGTGTGTGTGTGTGTGTATGCTGGCCATGTGTGATGGTCTGTCCAGGGTGTCTCCCTGCCTGCTGCCCAATGACCGCTGGGATAGGCTCCAGCAACCCTGAGAGCAGGATAAGCAGTTTGGATAATGGATGGATGAAAGTTGAACCACCATTTATGCCTCCTCAATCCTGCAGTGTCACACGCGTCTCTTGCATTCACTTGATGTCACAGTGCCTTTCAGCAGCAGTTTTGTGTCTCTCCTAATAAGTATTTTGGTTTAATTCTCCAGAGGATGCAAAATAGAGTGTGCATACTTTGATAATGTATCCTCTGATGCCGGATTTATGTAATTTTGTCCTTGATATGAAACATTTTCCGCCAGCTGCTAATTTTACCTGCCAAACTGTTTCATTGGACTCCAGTTCCAGTTTGCTTTCATGCCTTCGATTATAGAAAACCCCTTTATATATATATATATATATATATATATATACACACTCACCGGCCACTTTATTAGGCACACCCGTCCAACTGCTCGTTAACGCACATTTCTAATCAGCTAATCACATGGCAGCAACTCAATGCATTTAGGCATGTAGACATGGTCAAGACGATCTGCTGCAGTTCAAACCGAGCATCAGAATGGGGAAGAAAGGTGATTTAAGTGACTTTGAACGTGGCATGGTTGTTGGTGCCAGACGGGCTGATCTGATTATTTCAGAAACTGCTGATCTACTGGGATTTTCACGTACAACCATCTCTAGGGTTTACAGAGAATGGTCCGAAAAAGAGAAAATATCCAGTGAGCGGCAGCTCTGTGGGCGAAAATGCCTTGTTGATGCCAAAGGTCGAGGAGAATGGCCAGACTGGTTCGAGCTGATAGAAAGGCAACAGTAACTCAAATAACCACTCATTACAACCGAGGTATACAGAAGAGCATCTCTGAACGCACAACACGTCGAACCTTGAGGCAGATGGGCTACAGCAGCAGAAGACCACACCGGGTACCACTCCTGTCAGCTAAGAACAGGAAACCGAGGCCACAATTCGCACAGGCTCACCAAAATTGGACAATAGAAGATTGGAAAAACGTTGCCTGGTCTGATGAGTCTCGATTTCTGCTGAGACATTCGGATGGTAGGGTCAGAATTTGGCGTCAACAACATGAAAGCATGGATCCATCCTGCCTTGTATCAACGGTTCAGGCTGGTGGTGGTGGTGTAATGGTGTGGGGGATATTTTCTTGGCACACTTTGGGCCCCTTAGTACCAATTGAGCATCGTGTCAACGCCACAGCCTACCTGAGTATTGTTGCTGACCATGTCCATCCCTTTATGACCACAGTGTTCCCATCTTCTGATGGCTACTTCCAGCAGGATAATGCGCCATGTCATAAAGCTCGAATCATCTCAGACTGGTTTCTTGAACATGACAATGAGTTCACTGTACTCAAATGGCCTCCACAGTCACCAGATCTCAATCCAATAGAGCACCTTTGGGATGTGGTGGACCGGGAGATTCGCATCATGGATGTGCAGCCGACAAATCTGCAGCAACTGCGTGATGCTATCATGTCAATATGGACCAAACTCTCTGAGGAATGTTTTCAGTACCTTGTTGAATCTATGCCACGAAGGATTAAGGCAGTTCTGAAGGCAAAAGGGGGTCCAACCCGGTACTAGCAAGGTGTACCTAATAAAGTGGCCAGTGAGTGTATATATATATAGTATATCCACACACACACACACACACACACACACACACACACATATATATATATATATATATATATATATATATATATATATATATATATATATATATATATATATGTATCTTTGTATTTATTCCCTTATGTTATTTATTTATATACCCCCGAGTGGCACGACAGCCCAGTGGTTAATGCTGTCACCTCACAGCAAGAAGGTCCTGGGTTCGAACCCCGGGGTTGTCCAACCTTGGAGGTCAGCCCAGGTCGTACTCTGTGTAGAGTTTGCATATTCTCTCTGTGTCTGCGGTGGGTTTTCTCCGGGTGCTCCGGTTTCCCCCACCATCAAAAGAAACATGCATGTTAGGGTTAATACTCCTGTCTGTCTGTGTCCCTGACCAAGGCAATGGGAAAAGAACCGGAGTTGGTCCCCGGGTGCAGCATGAAGGCGGCAGCTCACTGCTCCTAGCTACACAGATCACAGCTAGGATGGGTTAATTTGCAGTAACTGAATTTCCCCAAGGGGATTAATAAAGGAAACTTAAATTTAAATCTAAATTAAATAGTCACACCTTAGTCCTAGCCTCTTAGTTCTCAGTTCTGTATAGCATGTTTCTGCAATGCCCTTTGCTGCCCTCTTTATGAATATGCCACAGCACAGCGGCTCACCTACAAGCTACTGGCAGTACGTCTCAGCTCAAAGCAATTTAACCTACTATAAGGCTGCGATACCTTAGAATATAGAGTCATGACATATTGGTACTCGTTTAAGAGGAATCCTCTGTGGTGCCAAAATTGCCAAATAAACTACACAGGGCCACAGTTTGGGCAACTTATCTTTGCACTGAAATGTTTTATGTTTTCTTCAATTTTTGTGCCATGTTCTTATGATGTCTACTCTGAAGACATTTTTAGGCGACAGCTCATTATGCAGTGACAGAGGGGACACCGCGATGAGTTATGTGTTCTTTGTCATTTTAATTCATTCTCCAGGCAGTAAGCCATTCCTGTGTCGTACAGCGCCAGGATAATTAACGAATTACACACACACACACACACACACACATACATGTGCACCAAAGAGATCACACACAGCCTAATTATTGCCCTTCAACTTTGATCGTCATCGTCTTCTGCTTTAAGCATCTGTGTTTTATCATCGCCACGATGGGCTCTTTATCATAATGTTCACATTTGAGCCTTTTATATGAAGCTATTTGACTCACGGGTGTCTTGCATTACAGTTGATTTACAGTGTCAGGTTCCAGTGTGTGTACTCGAAGGAGGCGTTTTGGACTGAGAGAGTTTCGTGTCAAGGACAGAGCCAGCAGTACCTCACTTTGACCGAGAGGTTTAGTTCCAGATCCTCGTCAGTGCTGCCGTAGTTACCTTCGATATCATTTGCCTCCGCTCATCCTGCCTAATTCAAAGTCCCGCAATAACAAGAACATATAGTGTCAAAGCCGAGCTATTGTGCAATTTTGTTGTGAACTGAATGGGACGGGATAATTGTCTTCAGTTTGTAATTTGAAATAGGCTCAGTATTGACTTTCAACTGAGTAGCTAACGCTACATATTCACATAATATCTCTGACTCTTGGGCGGCACGGTGGCCCATTGGTTAGGACTGTTGCCTCTCAGCAAGAAGGTCCTGGGTTCAAACCCCAGGCCATCCTAGATCCTTTCTGTGTGGAGTGTGCATGTTCTCCCCATGTCTGCGTGGGTTTTCTCGGGTGCGCCGGTTTCCTCCCGCCTTTAAAAAGACATGCAAGTTAGGGTTAATACTCCTGTCTGTGTCCCTGACCAAGGCAATGGAAAGAAGAACTGGAGTTGGTCCCCGGGTGCTGCAGTTGCCCACTGCTCCTATACAGTAGGATGGGTTAAACGCAGAGGGGAATTTCATTGTATGTATATACAATGCCAATGAAAGTGTCGTTGTCTTTATGTTAATATTGACATTGTGAAATAGCAGGCTGGTGTAACAGTCTGCCCTGGACTCAAACCACCTCAGCCTGATTTCTCTAGCTATCAAACATCCCGATATGTCCTGATAACTGTTTAGAAAACAGGTATAGTTCTCGTGGAACTCACGCATGGTAAGGATCAGTCTCTCGTCCATTTCGCGGGATGACACTGTGTGTCGCGTAGAGAAAAGTTCAAGACAATTCAAGTGTGGCTGCGGTTGGTGTGTGCATGAGACAAGCACCACCGCGACAATGTCACCGCATTGTGCCTGCTAGTCGCTCCGCCTAACAGATTATCCACGCCTCCCTACCTGCCCACTCCCCTCTCATTGAAAATGAATTAGGCACATCAATCGCTCCCCATCTGAAGAGCATTAAGCAGCAAAAATCATTTTCCTTCATTGGCCCCTGACAGCTTCTGGGCCCCGGTGCAGCACACTGGTTGCACCGTTGATATTCAGTGGATAGAATAGCGAGAGGCTAAGAGAGAATTTGGGGGGGTGCAGAGAAAATATATTTTGCCAATTTCCTAACCAATGAGGATTGTAATGGTAAAAAAAAAAACACAACATTTTTGACGTCTTGCAACAGCATATCATTTTTGATTCTCTTACCTACATTTTCTTGATGTGTCGAACTCCCTGGCCCCACCAAATCTGTGCAGCTTGTCAGATGGTACAGCTATATGTGAGAATAAATATCAGTTTGTAAGTAAGTGAGTTAGAAACCAGGTTCAGGAGGTGCTTTTACGTATCTACAGACAGAATCTGATCCTCATTCTCACTGAAATTAGTATTTATTTGGTAAAGGACACAACTGCTTTGAATTAATTTCAACTTCATACTGAACTTCATATAGAGTCCATCATATGTGAAATGAATAGCCGCCCAGGGCCAGCTGAGTTTTTTCTCATTCTCTCTCACACACAGATATATTTATAGATTTATTCATCCATCCATCCATTATCCAAACCGCTTATCCTGCTCTCAGGGTCGCAGGGATGCTGGATCCTATCCCAGCAGTCATTGGGCAGTATTTATATATATATATATATATATATATATATATATATATATATATATATATATAATTCTCTATAAAAGATGTGCACATACATTCACACAAAGACACACATAAACACTCTGGAATACATACATGATACAACCATCCGAAATACACACCGTTTCTTTGGTTGCATGTCCCTGACCTCTGAGGTTTGGCTAAATGGTAGACCACGGTTGACTCTAAGTGGGCGCAGGCAGACCAGATGTGGTTGTCTAACCCCATAGACCTAACAAGTGGCTGCTTGGCCAGTGGCCTCACCACAGCTCCACTGGTTTGTGCTCTGCCTAGAAACCCACTGGACACGGTAGCTAGCTACCACTAAGGCGCTGACACTAAGCAGAGACTCACTGAGGTTTCACATTGAGATTTTTGGGGTGGGGGGCTGTGCAGGCTGTCTAAAATGTTTGATGTTAACTAGGTCTATTAAAGTCAGGTTTTATGTCTTTGGTGGTTTGTGTGCTGCCCATTAGGCTTTATTATAGATTTGGATTACCGGTGGCACAGTCTCGAATTCATGCTGTTTTGGTTTGTTATTAGCCATAACAGTGATTTCAATCACCGTCTTCCCTTTTCTCTCTCTCTTTCACACAGTCTTGTTCTATGGATCATGCAGTTTTGCACAGTGTTGAAATTCCGAATCAGCAGACTGTATTAACAGCAAACTTTGAGGACACAGAGGCTAAAAGTAATAGCTTCCTGTGCCTTTCTTGATAAAGGTCAGTAGCTCTCAGCCATAAAGCATGGTACTTGTTGCTACTTCACTGCCAAGTGAGCCCATGAGCCTCAAGCTGACATGTGGTTTCAGATCGGCACAGAATCTCTAAAGTTTACTCAGGCTGTCGGCCAAGGGGATGGTGAATTTCACCCCTCTGCTCTAAAACAGTCATTTACAGCTGGGAATGCCACAAGTGTGAAGGGCCTTGCTGTGACAGAGATGCTAGAAGTTGGCTGTTTCATTCTGTTTTTGTATTCATTCTATCTTTCTTAGTACTTTGAGAAAGTTTTTGCTCTGACAGCATAGGAAAAGTGCTGCCTTAAAAAGCATCAGTCTGGAGAAACTGATATAAGGTGCGACACTCACTGTCTTGGAAAAATGACAGTTCTTTATTCCATCCATCCATTATCCAAGCTTTTTATCCCAATTGGGGTCGCAGGATGCTGGAGCCTGTCCCAGTAGTCATTGGGCGGCAGGCATGGAGACAACCTAGACAGGCCACCAGTCCATCACAGGGCCAACATGTTCACACCTAGGGACAATTTAGCATGGCCGATTCACCTGACCTACATGTCTTTGGACTGTGGGAGGAAACCGGAGCACCCGGAGGAAACCCACGCAGACATGGGGAGAACATGCAAACTCCACACAAAGGATGACCTGGGATGACCCCCAAGGTTGGACAACCCTGGGGTTCGAACCCAGGACCTTCTTGCTGTGAGTCGACCATGCTAACTACTGTGCCACCGTGCCGCCCAGTTCTTTTATTATTCTAGAAATATGTTTTTGCTATGATGCCCATCAGATTAATTTCTAGCCGCTTCTCTGTTATCTCATCACTTTTATCACTCTGCTTTTGCCTGTTGTAATTTTCATCCCCAACTTCCTTCTTCTGCTTCCTCTTCTCTCTCTATCGCTCAGTGCTTCTTAGCTTCTCTCAGAGAAACTGCTTACTGCTCTGAAGTCAGTACAGACCAAACTGTGAACAACAGGAATAAACTCCAATCAACAGATTATAGACTACACCAGGGCTCTATTTCCAGAAATATGTAATAATTTACACATGGTCATTTAAATGTGTCCCAGATGTGAGGGTTCATGTGTTGCTCAGGCTTTACATTTTGCACCCTCAGATCTGTGCTGTCATCAAAAAAATTCTGCTCTCTCATATCCGTTCTCGAACCTATTGTTTATATTGCCATATTTATTCATTTGTTTTATGATTGATATCAGAAGATGATTTTCCTGATGAGTACTGTTAATACCCTCATCCAGTGAACCAATCAGATACGGCTTTGGATAATCCAAAAAAAAAAAAAAAAGAAAGAAAAACCCTCCAAAATTAGTTATGCAACTCTGGATTTTTATGTGTAATCAATAGAGTTCACTATTCCTGATGGGGTGGATTTTTTTGGGGGGGAGAGGGATTTTCTCCAGGTATCTGGACAATTAGCCCACTCTTTCAAGCTGTCCTGGTCACTGCTCCACCCCCTCTGCTGATCCACGGAGACAGTGTTGCCACGTCTGTGGTTTTCCCCTGGAATTGGACTACTTTCAAGATGTCGCTGCGGGTTGATTTTTTTTGCCCGCGGGTTGAGGTTTTGCATGCAAATTACATTAATTGTATATTTAAATAAAATAATTTTAAAATAGACTATTTTTTGATTTAAGCACATTTCAAATTCAGCAATTTATACAACTATAGCACTGATATGATCATACTCAAATCCTAATCTTAACCATTTGTGAGAAACAAGCCAAACTGACTCCAGATCAGCACTTACACACATGGCCATGGGACATGCCCCTCACTGGTTGGCGCACAGAGTGAGCCTGTGCTCCTGCCTGACTCCCGCTCTCACAGTACTTGTTGAGCTAACGGAAGCTATGCTACCTAGCTATCAATCCAGGAAGAAAGAGATGACACCCGGTAAATGGGCAAAATATGGAAAGAGATACAATAAGGAATGGAAAAGTGAAAACGGCCTGAAGGATTGGATAGAACGTGTGGCCGGGGATGAAACCAAAGCTTTCTGTCGGTACTGCAGAACCGAGATTCGAGTGCATCATGGTGATCTCCAAACCCACAACAAAATGGAGAAACATGTTCAAGTTCTGGTATTAGGCTGTTTTTAGGCTAGTTTTAGTTGCCATTAGGCTAGTTTTGGGCTAGTTTTGATTGGCCATTGGGCTGGTTTTATCACAAAGACCTGGCAACCCTGCGCGGAGGGCTGCAGATGACCACATGCCTCCTCTGATACGTGTGGAGTCACTAGCCACTTCTTTCACCTGACAGTTAGGAGTTTCGCCAGGGGGACATAGCACATGGGACGATCACGCCATTCCCCCCTGAACAGGTGCCCCGACCGACCAGAGGAGGCACTAGTGCAGCGACCAGGACACATACCCATATCCGGCTCCCCACTTCCCACCAACTGTGTCTGTAAGGACACCCGACCAAGCCGGAGGTAACACGGGGATTCGAACCGGTGATCCCCGTGCTGGTAGGCAATGGCATAGACCACTACGCTACCCAGATGGATGGGGTGAACTTTTAACAAAATCAGTGGCCTTTTAGTGGCTCACATAGAGAAACAGGTTAGGGTCAGTCTCTGCAGCTAAATGCTAAATAGCCTGTGATCAATAGAAGTCAGTGCCAGGTATGCTACATTTCTCCGTGCTGGGGTCAACCTTCAAGCTAGAAGCCCTCAGGCAGCTGTATCGACTGAGGGTGGGTGAGTCCTATTGGTCACAGGCACCCAAATGGAAATTGAGGAGATCTATCTGGAATTTCTGGACATTATTGGTGGGTGCTGTTGCACTTGCCTTGCCCCCAAAGTTAGTATGTCAATGCATAAGATGGATCAGACCAATAGGGAATTTGTAGGCTCCTATTCATATGCAATTGGCACATTAGTATACAATGGGGTGAACCAGCAATCACATAAATCCATAGGTCAGTGCCAAAGTATGTAGGAAAGTATTGGCACGTAGCTTGGCTGCAGATGGATGAGCTTATTGATGTCTTGTGCTCAGGCTTTGCTTTGTGTGTGTTTGTCTTTTATACTCGCTGCTTTTTAGT
Organism: Lampris incognitus; assembly: GCF_029633865.1. Lineage (NCBI taxonomy): Eukaryota > Metazoa > Chordata > Actinopteri > Lampriformes > Lampridae > Lampris > Lampris incognitus. The sequence goes on from NC_079212.1 coordinate 130,292,774, forward strand.
GCACACATTTTCTCTCTTGGGCTCTTCCTTTGACGTTCATTTTCTTCTCCTACATCTCTTATCCTGTCACTCATTCTTGTGGAATTCATGATTTCTTTCTCTGATTTGTTGTCTACGTCTGTCTTTCTCTGTCCTCTCTTCCACTCCCTCCCTCTCTCTCTCTGTCTTTCTCCCTCCTTCTTTCTCCCCCTCTACTTAAATCCACCACAATGTTGCAGCTGACCGCATGGTATGCCGCAGGGCTGGCATGGTAGACTGAATGTGATTCATCCTGACGCCAGTGTCAGTCTTCTGACTGGCACACCCCTGGCATGCGCACGCATGCACACACACACACACACACCCACACACACCCACACACACACACACACACACACACACACACACACACACACAGAGCCCTACCCTGCCAAGGGTTTGCTCTACCCAGTGCTTTACTGCCCTAGATACCAGAGATCCAGAACAAGCACCAAAATGCATTTGAGCCGGTGCTTATTTCTATGATGTGATTTTGCATGCCATATTGAAAGGGCCGTCTCAGATTAGTATATCATCCTCAGTTATAATCACCATGACTCATCAATTTGGGTGAACTTTAGAGAACACTAGAGGCACTAAAGGTGTCGAGTTAAATGTGCGCGGTTCCTGTGCTTGGACCGTCAGTCTTACATGTTCCGGTACAAAGTCTTTATTTCATGCGTGCATGTTTTTCTGTGTACATATGCACAATCCGGGATTGTGTGTCATCATGTGTTTCTTTCTGGCTGTATGTTAATGTTTGAAGTAGTGGCTGCCAGTGACAGATGTGCAGCATAGCAACTAATACTAATGCAGCGATCAACCGTTCAGCCCCCCAGTGAGAGGTTGTTTTTTCTCCTGAATTTTAACACGAGTTAATGTCAAGTCTTTTGAGTCGAGGGTTCATCTGGATTTGTCTTTTTAAGACTAGCCAGGCTTGTCGGTTCGAATCCTGCCCAGGCCTTATGCTGCATGTCATCCCCATTCGCTCCCCCTGCCTTTCCTGTCTCTCCACTATTGCTATCAAAAAAGGCGGAAAATGCCAAAATAGTTAACTAAAAAAAAAAAAAAAAAGAAAGAAAAAAAGACTAGCCAGGCTTGGACTACTTTTCTCTGTAAAACATCCGTGCCGCCCGACAAATTGAATTCCAACAAAAAATTGTAATACTATATCCTCTCTATTGTCATCTTAATGGTCCGATCATATGTGTTTTATGGCCATTGATGCCCGGGGTGCAATTTCAGAGCCACCCACATTTAGATGGAGGAAACGCTGAAATAGCAGCAGTTCGTAGGGAAATTCCAGCCTACTAGTCCTTCAAAAATGCCACCCTGGGGGCTATTTTGGGGACTTTCACTTAGCAACTAGATAAGGCTAGCTCTCTGTCCATGTGTGGTGGCATATTTGTGTGTATTTCTGTGTGTGTATGTGTGTGTGCATGTGTGTGTGTCTGTTCTTGGCTCTCTTTCACTTTCCCTGCTATTCCTCCAACTTGTGCCCCCAGCTGTGTCTGTGTTAAAAAACTGTTAACCTTTTTAAACTTTGCTCTTTCCTCTGGCAGTTTCTCCAGGCCAGGACTAACCTCACCATCCCACGGCTGTGCTTCTTTATATGTGTGTGTGTGTGTGTGTGTGTGTGTGTGTGTGTGTGTGTGTGTGTGTGTGTGTGTGTGTGTGTGTGTGTGTGTGTGTGTGTGTATAAAAATGTATGCATTAAAGATTTCTTCCCAACATTTTGTGTTTGTGTGTCCGTGCTAGCAAGTGTGTGCATGTTGTGTTGTGACCAGTGTATGTGGGTGTGTCAGTATGGATGTGAGTTTCACAGTCTGACCCTGATAGCTTATTTGGGTCAGCCAGGGAGACATCAGCATGTGATGTGTCGCGTTCCAAGGAGTCCAGTGCCCTTCCCATACCAGAGACGTATAGCTGGTCTACACAGAGGCCTGCCTGTGGCCCAGAGAGCCACAGGAGTGCCAGCAGCCTGCGGGGCAGATAAACACTGTGTGAAAAGCATGCTAAGAGGGTTGCGAAAGGATTTGGAGGGCAAGACACTGGGTTTTGTGTGTAACAGCTTTTCCTCCCCCGTTTCACTTGGACTCTCTCTCTCTCTCTCTCTCTCTCTCTCTCTCTCTCTCTCTCTCTCTCTCTGTCTATGTTCCTCTCTCTCTCCCTCTTAACACAAACACTCTTTCCCTTTCATGCACACAGAAACACACGCCTCACACAAAGTGGTTCACAGTTCAAATAAACAGCATTGCTAGCAGCAGTCTGGGCTCGGTATAAACAGCAATGGGCCTGGGTCATTTAGTTTCTCGCAGGGCACCGCTCTCTCTCGCTCTCACTGCCTCCTAATGGCCCATGCTTTAAATAAGGCAAGGAGGAGTAGAGATCAACAGGCCGAGGAAGACGCCTAGAAAAATAATATAAGGAAAAAGATAAGATAAGATAAGATAAGATAAACTGTATCTTGAAGTGTTTTGCAATGGGTGGGCCAGGATCAGGTTGGTCGTGGGGAGATTTCAAATTGACCCTGAAATTATTTTCTCGACATATTATATGTAGTGAAGCCTTTTCAGGTCCTTTGAGAAACAGACATGATGAATAAAAAAAAAACCCAAAGGATAGTAGTTCAACATTATAAAAGAATGATAAATGAAGTCCTATTAGCCAAAATCAATTTGGGGCTGTACGAAAACTTATTCTGAAAATGTTGGTCCCCTAAAAAAAAAACAGCTTTGAATACCAATGCATTAACGGATATCTCAAGGGAAATCGTAGAATGCAAAAGATGTTAACAAACACGAACAGAAATCAAAATAAGAGTTACATGAATTACAAGGCTAGGTGTTATAGAGAGACAGAAATACATTCTTTTATTTTTTGGGGGGATTTTTCTCCCCAATTGTACTTTGCCAATTACCCCACTATTCCGAGCCGTCCCAGTCACTGCTCCACCCCCTCTGCCGATCCGGGGAGGGCTGCAGACTACCACGTGTCTCCTCCGATACATGTGGGGTCGCCAGCCGTTTCTTTTCACCTGACAGTGAGGAGTTTCACCAGGGAGACATAACGCGTGGGAGGATCACACTTTATGCCCCCCCCCCCAGTTCCCCCTCCCCTCTGAACAGGCGCCCCGACCGACCAGAGGAGGCGCTAGTGCAGCGACCAGGACACACACCCACATCTGGCTTCCCACCCGCAGACATGGCCAGTTGTGTCTGTAGAGATGCCCGACCAAACCAGAGGTAACATAGGGATTCAAACCGGTGAGCCCCATGTTGGTAGGCAACGGATTAGACCGCTACATGCTTTGGGGTGTAGCTCGCGTAGTAGACGCCCTCGTTCTTTTCTTAAGTTGTGCATTTGTATGGCTATCATGTGTGCATGTGCAATGTACATTCAAGCTATAATCACATCATTCAATAGCTTGTGAGGAGTTATCCTCCGTAGCATTCACCTTCAGAAAGATGACATTAAATGTAGGACTAACTTCATGTGAAGATGACATGAAAATTAGATTTGTCTTGCAGTGTTATTCTATACCAAAAGAAGAGGATTTGATTGCTGTTTGCTGTTGGGAGAAGTTTTGCTTGAGCAAGTCGGCCTTGGTTTGACTGATGGAATTTACTTTTGTACACTGCAGATGCATGTGTGTGTCTGTCCCTGTGTATCTTCTGTGTGGCTCTTGTGTGTGAGCTGGCGTGATCACTGTGCATGCGGATGGCTCGCTGTGACTCATTTCTCCTCCTGCGCCTTCTCTGCAACCTTGTCTGTCCTTGTGTGTGTCTGCTGCCTACAGTCTCAGCTCCCAGCTGCACTCGATCAATAAAGCCCCGAGTTCACCGTCATGTTGGTTCCTGATGAAATGCACGGGGAGCGAGTCACGTCCTGGAAATGGCAATTTCTCCTCCAATCCATAACCTCTGCAGGCCCCTCTGGATCCTGTGGAGACAAGGCTCCGGTGTCTGCATTGACATGGACGTGGTGTGTGTGTGTGTTTTGTGCACGCATGTATGTTTGTGTGATGTACTCATCATCTGTCCATGTTTGTTGGGGGAACCAAAGTAATAAGATAAAGTGGAAGGAAACGAATTGCCTGAACCTAAAGCGAGACAGTTTTTTTGGGGATTAGGTATTGTGATGGTTTATTGAATTATTTAAGACTTATTGAAGAGTTGAAACACTGTTGACGGGATCAAGTCCCCCCCCTCGAAGATTCTCGGTGGAGTGGTAAAACCAATTGTCTCTGTGGTTTTACTTGGGTAGCATACAGTGGCGGCTGGTGCTAAAAAAATTTGGGGGGGGGGGGCGCAATTTACCTTGGCGCAGCACACCTGACAGCTGCTTTAATGTCCACACAGTCACAGAGTTATTAAGAGGGACAGTGTAGCCTATAGAGTTTATCAGGGTTTGTAGACGGTGGATGATCGACAGTCGAGATGAGGCGTCGTGGTGGGTATGAACATGATTGACAGCCACGAGAATTGTCCAATCACATTAGATCAAAAAACATTAAAACGGTACCAGTTCACTACCAATAAAAGTGGGAGTGTCTGGGGCACACAGAACTGCGCCCCATGGAAAATCTGGAGAAACCAATCAGACAGCAGCCTCAGGTCACCTGCTCACCAAAAGTTTGAGAGCTTACATAAGGTATCGTTTGGCCGGCGCCCCACACCCAGGAAGTATATGTTTTCAGACAGAAATCAACCAAATACCATTTGGAGCCAACATGTAATGGCTGCTGACGGGCGCTCACAGACTGAAAAACACTTTTATTTCACAATTATTTGCATTATACAACTAAATTATATTTAACATGTTTAAGTAGATTTTCGTCTCTTGATTTTTGAAGGGGGCGGCGCCCCCAGCGCCCTGTACTGGCCAGCCGCCACTGGTAGCATAATTGACCAGGTTTTTGTTGTTTTCAGTTTGTTTTTTTGTTGTGTTTTGGTTTGGTTTGGTATTTTTGTTTTTTATTTCAACTTGGGCCATGAAAAGTTCTTTGAAATTGTGATTTTTTTTCAAGAATTTACTCTAAGTCTTCTTAATTAAGGAGTAAATAATGGAGTCTTGATGCACTAATTTTTAGAATCAGGCTGCAAGGATTAAAATGCTAGGATTAAATGATGGATTAAAATGTTGGGCTAGATATATGTTGTCAAAACTTGTAAGGTAACCCATACTGTTTATTTAACAGTGAGGGTTTTTTTACATCATAAATTGGTAAACACTAATTTGTGTCATTACCCTTTGTGCATTCTGAATGACTAGAAGTGACCAAGTGCCAATTTTCTTGAACAGCCAATAATAGTGTCTAAAAGATGGTGCCATACCTACCTGGGGTCAACCACAACGCTTCACTAAAATGAAATTGTTCATCCCTTGCTTGAAATTAGCCTGAGATCCTACCTGGACCCGTTTTAAGAGAGAAATCCTTGCTAAGATTTTTTTAGGCTGAATTAAGAGGTCTTTGAGAGTATCGTCATTGTGCATTTGAATACTTCCCCTGGTATGCCTATGAGATGGATATTTAAGTGAAGTAGTGTGATCTGAATTATTGGGATGAGCTGGGGAAGTATGAAATACAAGGAAGTCTGCCCTCTCTCCTTGTCTCCCTCTTGCACTCAGAGTTCAGTTGGTTTGCAGTAAATCTCTCTGTGTTCCCTATGAGGCAAACCATATGGACACAACACTGCATCAAACCATTCTAATGAACACCAAACCTCATATTTTCTCATGATACATGTCATTTTGTTATTGGCATTCAGATATAAGACACAGTTAATATTTCCTATACTCTCATCTCTATTTTTGTAAGCCTCACTCTCTTTCTCCAAGCTGAAGCAATTCTTGTATGTATGTATGTACATATATATGTATGTATGTATGTATATACGTATATGTATGCACATATGTACACTACCGTTCAAAAGTTTGGGATCACCCAAACAATTTTGTGTTTTCCATGAAAAGTCACACTTATTCACCACCATATGTTATGAAATGAATAGAAAATAGAGTCAAGACATTGACAAGGTTAGAAATAATGATTTGTATTTGAAATAAGATTTTTTTTACATCAAACTTTGCTTTCGTCAAAGAATCCTCCATTTGCAGCAATTACAGCATTGCAGACCTTTGGCATTCTAGCTGTTAATTTGTTGAGGTAATCTGGAGAAATTGCACCCCACGCTTCCAGAAGCAGCTCCCACAAGTTGGATTGGTTGGATGGGCACTTCTTTGAGCAGATTGAGTTTCTGGAGCATCACATTTGTGGGGTCAATTAAACGCTCAAAATGGCCAGAAAAAGAGAACTTTCATCTGAAACTCGACAGTCTATTCTTGTTCTTAGAAATGAAGGCTATTCCATGCAAGAAATTGCTAAGAAATTGAAGATTTCCTACACCGGTGTGTACTACTCCCTTCAGAGGACAGCACAAACAGGCTCTAACAGGTACTATTTAATGAAGATGCCAGTTGGGGACCTGTGAGGCGTCTGTTTCTCAAACTAGAGACTCTAATGTACTTATCTTCTTGCTCAGTTGTGCAACGCGGCCTCCCACTTCTTTTTCTACTCTGGTTAGAGCCTGTTTGTGCTGTCCTCTGAAGGGAGTAGTACACACCGGTGTAGGAAATCTTCAATTTCTTAGCAATTTCTCGCATGGAATAGCCTTCATTTCTAAGAACAAGAATAGACTGTCGAGTTTCAGATGAAAGTTCTCTTTTTCTGGCCATTTTGAGCGTTTAATTGACCCCACAAATGTGATGCTCCAGAAACTCAATCTGCTCAAAGAAGTGCCCATCCAACCAATCCAACTTGTGGGAGCTGCTTCTGGAAGCGTGGGGTGCAATTTCTCCAGATTACCTCAACAAATTAACAGCTAGAATGCCAAAGGTCTGCAATGCTGTAATTGCTGCAAATGGAGGATTCTTTGACGAAAGCAAAGTTTGATGTAAAAAAAATCTTATTTCAAATACAAATCATTATTTCTAACCTTGTCAATGTCTTGACTCTATTTTCTATTCATTTCACAACATATGGAGGTGAATAAGTGTGACTTTTCATGGAAAACACAAAATTGTTTGGGTGATCCCAAACTTTTGAACGGTAGTGTATGTGTAGTCAATTTTATTTGTATAGCCCAATATCACAAATTACAAATTTGCCTCAAGGGACTTTGCAGCAACACAACTACCTGTCCTTAGACCCTCACATCAGATAAGGGACAACTCCCTAAAAAACCCTTTCACAGGGAGAAAAAAATGGGAAGAAACCTCAGGGAGAGCAACAGAGGAGGGATCTCACTCCCAAGATGGACAACGTCCAATGGATGTTGTGTTTACACAATTTACAGAGTACAACATTGAAAGAGGATAACAGAATTATAAAATATATGAAGAATATGATGAAGAGGATGCCAAGCGGTGTCCAGATACCACCGGAACAGCCCAGAACCCGAGCCACATGACCACCATCACTATGTAGACCTGACAGGAGGACAGACTACACATGCATACACATGTCTCTTGTTTCTCCCTCTGTCTGTCTGTCTGTCTGACTGTCTGTTTGGCTGTCTTGTCTTTCTAGCTATCTGTCTGTCGGTCTGACTCATGCTTCACAGGAAACTTCGGTAGTTAATCTTGGCTGCAGGTCTGCAAACTCCAGGAGCCATTGTGCTGATTCATTTAACAGACTCTGTGTGTGTGTGTGTGTGTGTGTGTGTGTGTGTGTGTGTGTGTGTGTGTGTGTGTGTGTGTGTGTGTGTGTGTGTGTGTGTGTGTGTGTGTGTGTGTGACATTCATTTGAGACTCAGATTTTCCTTAGTTGAGCTGCTGATCACATAAAGTTCAATTTGAAGGCAACAAAAAGAGGTTGTATAAAATGCCTGCATCTTCGCAAGTGTGTAGTATATAGCTTCTGAAGTTTGTACGTAAGCTGTACAAACTGGGTCAATCAACTCTGTCAACATACCGAAATGTAAAGTTTTCAGAGTGCCATGGCTGCTCTCTGCATTTAAAAGACGTTTGCAAAGCTGCTGTCCATTGTTGCTGGTTAATGAGGAGAGTGCGAAACGTTCAGATTTCTTAAATGCAGGAACTGTTTTCGTACCATAGACCGCTAGAACCGCCGTGTTCTCGAGAGGTTAAAGGTTACATTAACGTCCCTCCCCAGAAACTTGTGTATCAAAAAATTCTCAGATTTTTCGACATTGTTTATCCGACTTGCTACGCCGTCCGTGTGCTATTTTCCAGTCAGAAAAACTCGATTACGTGAGGAAAAACTCGTTTACGTGATGCACCCAACAACTGCATAAACACGGCAGCCTTCTGCACGTTGGGGACCATGTCCGTTTCGGATGGAGCTCTGGAATTTGCTGTATGAAAATGAACTATTGAAGGATAGCCGTTTAAAGTGCCGTGACTCATGTTCAAGTGTTTTCGTTCATATTTTTCATATTTTTCACTGAATCAGACACACACACACACACACACACACACACACACACACACACACACACACACACACACACACACACACACACACACACACACACACACACACACACACACACACACACACACACACACACACACAAATTCACTCTGAGTAGGCGGCTCCATGATGAGGAAAAGTCAAAAGTCGACTTTGGAGAAAAAAACGGTTTTCCATTGAGCTGAATTGTGTTGATAACAAACTGCTAACAAAACCTATGGTTTAATTCTACACAAGCATACCTCTGCATTCTTGCCCCCTTTTTTCCCCTACTTTTCCATATGCATGTCCCGATTTTCCAGAATGGATGGAGGGCCCTCAGGGCAGCCTCTGCCTGATGGACAGATTCTTTCTGTTGCCGCTGTACCACCAGTGCAGTCAAACTAAATATTTAAATGCTGCATAGCTGAGTGTTGGAGTTTATTTAAGAAGACGTTTTGCTTTAAACCATTACAGGAGAGCTTTAGAGAAAGTGAAGTGTGAGCCACCATCTTGGCTTGGAATAAGTCCTGCAAACTCTGCCTGTGTTTGGAATGGCAGGTCAAAGAGCTTTTTTTTTTTTGTATAATCTTATTTTTCACTTTCTGTCTTACTCTTAACCCCCCTTGGGTTTCTTACAGTTTCCATCTCTACCTGGCTTACTCATGCTTCGGTATTCTATAAATGTCAAGCGCTCGTGTTTCCACAAAGCAGTGCCTCTACCTTTCTCACGCTCGGCCTATCCAGGAAACATCCACCGCTCTCCAGAGGCTCGCCAATTACATTCTCATTCAGTATCTGTTGCTCTTGATGCACTTTCTCATCTTACCCAGCAGGTATATTGGTCTTACCTGGCTTCTGCTGATGTACTTTTAATGTGCTAAAGGAAAGCGAATACAAGCCTCCCAAGTTTAGTCCCTTGCAATGGCTATTGTGCTGGCTTGGCTTTATGCAGCCCTACACAAAACGGGGGTAAGATCACGTATCAAGGCTACGTCTGCTGCTGGGCGACTTTAGTCCTACTAATGAGGATGCTTCTATTCATTATTAATGAAACATCTGGTTAGGCTGCCTGACTGTTTGGGTGAGGGCTGCATGGTGATTTGCTTGCAGAGATGTTCGCAGAGGTTTAGCCGGTGGAGACGTGCTGTGACTGCAAGAAGACAAGCGGTAAGAGGAAAGGAGAGAACGAGAGGAAAGGATTTTTTTTTCTACCTAGCTACTGACACCCACTCCTCTCATCTGGGTCATAATGACTGGGTGAGGAAGAGGAACATGAGTGGAGGCTGAGTGAGAAGTGAGTCAGAGAAAATGGCAGTGCTAGGGTGCTTGGTGTGGGAGGTTCGGTGGTGGGCGCTTCATTCACCAAGCAACAAGATCTTTCTGCCTCAGAGCTGCCGGTTTAGGCAAACACTAAATATCAGAATAAAAAGCTTCATAATATTTTTGAAGTATAGGATCTAATCAAAATGGAAAACTTTAACCCAAACTTATATCTCTCTCCGCAAAAACTTTATATCTCTTGAGCATGGACATAGTTGAACAACTTTTTTCAAATGTTTCTTCATTGTCATTCTTAGTGTCGCCAAATGTTTAAATGGATTACAATATTTCTTTACCCCTTACAAATGTTCTTTCTCGCTCTTTTGTTGTTAAACCAGAAAATGACCTAATTATGTTTTGAATCAGTTGACATATACAACAAGTCTTGGAAATACTCATTGAGAAATCACCTTTGCAGTTTACAGCATGTGGGAAACTGAGCTGTGTAGCCCTGGAGACCCCTGTCTATGATGGAGATGTATGGTCTGATGGATAGATGGAGGGAAATGGGGAATGTGGGGCCCGAAGTATGTTTCTCCTCTGTGCTGAAGGGCCTTTGTGTAAGTGGGGCAGGAGTGGCTGAAATAGCCCCAGTCCCCTCCAGAAGGACCTCCACAAGGTCACCCTCTTTCCCTAGTACCCTCATGCATGAAGCTGCATCCATACCATGGTGTCTTTTTCCTCTATCTATCTATCTATCTATCTATCTATCTATCTATCTATCTATCTATCTATCTATCTATCTATCTATCTATCTATCTATCTATCTATCTATCTATCTATCTATCTATCTATCTATCTATCTCCTCTGTCTTACTCAGTCCCTTTGCTCTGCAACACTAATGGGCAGAAGGACAGGGAAAGCCAGGCAGTGTGAAAACATAGTTTGCGCACTAACAAACCTCTAGCTAATTATAGTTTTTTGCCAAGCTGGCTACTCTCCTCATTTCCCTGGTTTCCTCCCTTTGGACACATACAGTTTCACTCCTCTGCCCATGAAGAATTAATCCAGTTAATGTTCAACATAGAGCGCATAATAGCCACTTATCTGCTGGGAACATGGATACAGAGGGGCTCTTGAGTTGGGGACCAATTGTGCCTCACAGCCCTGTCCTGTGTCACACTAAATCTGCTTTATAGACAGAATAGCTGGGACCAAGTGTTGATAGAGAATGGCAGCGATAAAGCGGCAGAAGGTTTTTGAAATGAAACCAAAAGTCCCTAACAATGTCTTGTTTTACTTCAATGTCAGGGTCAGTTAAGCTGTGTGGGAGCTTCTGTGGGACAGAAAGTTGGTTCCAATAGTTTCTTGATGGAACCTTAGTACTCTCTCTCTCTCTCTCTCTCTCTCTCTCTCTCTCTCTCTCTCTCTCTCTCTCTCTCTCTCTCTCTCTCTCTCTCTCTCTCTCTCTCTCTCTCCTATGTTCTTGTTCTCTCTTTCTCTGACAGAATATGGTTGGTTATCTTTCCCCACAGTGGCGGCTACACCAGGAAAAATGCTTGCCTCATCCCTCTCTCTCTCTCTCTTCCTCCCGTCTGGGCTATCAGCTGTTGCCTTGAGTCCCAGCTGCCTTGTGTTGACTCTAGAATGATAGCCATCAGCATTTGCCACATGAAAGGAGGGGCGAGGCTGGTATTCTCAAAAAGGCAGATTAAAACATTTTTAATACAACATTTTTAAGGAAGAATGGAAGGGTCATTTTGGGACATACATTTTATTTCTGGAATCAGACTGATTTATCGAGAGTGGGTCATTTTGGGGAAGGTTCAGATAAACACCCTTGATAAATCAGATTATCAAGGGTCATTTTGGGGAATACATTTTATTTCTGGAATCAGACTGATTTATCAGGAGTGTTTATCTGAACCTTCCTGAGACTATATCACTCACTGTCTTCCCTTGTAAATCTCGAATGATAATCTTGAATGATTTGATGAAAACTTTCCCATATATTTCAGATATCATATTTCAGGCTACGGGGCCTCGGGGGAACAAGTGTAAACAATCCTGCTCATCCTGTAGTTTGATAGGCACAAAACTTCAGGCATCCTTATGCATGCTTGGGAGGGGAGTAAACCTGTTTGGACTGCTATCTAAAATTACCAAGCAAGGGCTCTCTGTACATGTCAGCAGTCAAGTCAATGCTATCTGTGGCATGTCCCCCAACATCGGTCTGTATGTTTTTATTCAGGCCTCAGCATAACCTTTAAAACGGCTGGCTGCAGTCTGAGACTAGTTTATTAGGCAAAGGGGCATGGCTTACCAGAGGGCCCGACAAGCCCACCAGCAGATGACCTATTCCCCGGTTATTGCAAGTGGAGGACACTGTCACTTAGGGCTCCTCGTAAAAGCCCATGGAAAGGCCCTAAGCACAGTCTGAGCTGTAATTGATACTCTTGAGTTTGTAAAAGGGCCAGGATTATATGTTCTCGTGTTTGAGACTAAATCGTAGTGAGAGTCGCACAGCCATGTGTGAGAGGAGCAATGCAGGCTAAAAAGATGGCTTCCACTAAAAGAAAAGTAGACTTTAGTCTGACACCAGGCGAGTCACACTGTTCCTGAATGGAGAGGGGAAAAAAAAGAATTGCACTTTTGTCCTCAAAAGCTGAACAGCTCACCAGAGCTGGCCGGGTGTGTCCAGCAACCTCAGCCACGTCTTCCTACTGTTGTTTTTCAAGCCTTTTTAGTAAATGTTGTTTTTGTGCTTGATCAACAGACAAAATAGGGGTGAACACAAATCTTGATTCGATAACTCTCTCACCTGCTTTCATTCTAATCATCGTCTTGAGTTTTCTCTTGAAATCATCCACAAATCTGTAAAGCTTTGCCTGCTTACAAACTGTCCATTTGCTGACTTTGGACTTTTTCTTTATCTTAACACATTCTGCACGTTACGAGTGAGGAAGCTAGCAGCAGTGGGACAATGTTAAATACTTGTCCCTCTGATTGCAAGAGCAAGTACAGATAGCATTACCAGACTTGCAGCCATGCAAGTTTGATGGATTAAGTAGGGACTAGAATAGTCGAGATGCTGGTAATCTTTTGGGGAACAATCGAGGAATTTGGGCTGTAAGTGGTGGTGCGACCAAGTGAGTCTACCTGCTGGCTATGTCCAGTGATACAGTAGTTAATAAATCAATTATATCTTCAAAATGTCTTGATGCATGCTCAATAATCCAGGTAAGGAAATCACAGAAATCAGAATCATGTTTATTGGCCATGTAGGTTTGCACATCCATGGAATCTGACTCCGGTTTCGTGGTTCTCTCAGTGTACTTAACATAGAATAACAACACTACAAAACAACAATCTTCAGATATATACACAAGGATTGACTTATACAGGTGAAATAAGAGGTAATAAAGTGCAATGGTGCAGAGAATATATCAGAGATGCTGAAATAGATGTTAGCAGGTTACTTACGTACATAATGTCCGAGGTAGATGAACATAACAGAATGTACCAGTACTATATGTACAATGTACAGTACAGTGTATACAATATGACTGGATTTATTTGACAATGTTAAGCGTTCATTTGAATGACAGCCTGTGGAAAGAAACTGTTTTTATATCTGGTTGTTTTTGGGGTACAGTGCTCTCTAGAGCCTACTAGAGGGGACGAGTTGGAACAGGTTGTGACCAGGGTGTGATGGTCTGCAGTGATGTTGCCTGCCTGTTTCCTGAGTCTGGAGGTGTCCATACGTCCTGAATGAAGGGCAGGTTGGCACCAAGGATTTTCTCTGCAGACTTAACCGTCCGTTGTAGTCTGTCCCTGTCCTGTTTGGTGGCCAATCGAAACCAGACAGTGATGGATGTGAAGAGGAGAGACTGCATTACTGCTGTGTAGAACTGAAACAGCAGTTCCTGAGGCAGGTTGAACTTCCTGAGCTGGCGGAGAGAGTACATCCTCTGCTGGGCCTTTGAAAGAAAGAACCAGAAAGTTGAATCAGTTCATCCGGACACAACCTTTTTTGGGAGAAACTTTTCGTCACTCATCTAAGTGACTTCTTCACTCTTTCAAGGATGACGATGTACACATCCTTGATAGGGAGGAACGCTGATTTGAACAGGGAGGCCATCAATGTGAAGAAGGAATGACCATCCCTGAACCGAGGGGGAGTGGGGGGCTAAGAGTACATCTGTCACCATCTTACAATTGCAACTATTCCCTAATCCTGTATGACTAGTACACATAGCCATTGTAACTAGTTAATGGACTAGCTTGGTCTAGTCAGAAAGGCACGAACTGAGGAAGCCTCTTGGATGAGAGGCGAAACGTCTTCACGGATATACACCAAGTCCAGTTGCACTTGATTCAACTCCTTTGGATAGTTAATGGTCATGGCAATTTGCATATGAAACCGATTGTTATTTTCAGTCGTTATGCTACTTTATTGTTTATAAGGAGGGGATCCCTGCAGTCAGTTGGGACTGAAGAGGTCACTTAGATGAGCGATGAAACGTTTCTCACTCAATAAAGTGTCCAGATGAACTGATTCAACTTTCTGGGAGATAGCTTCAAAAACATAATTTTTATAAGACGCCATCAGTTTGAAAAAAACATTGATGTACTCAACAAAAACCTATATCAGCATTAAAAAGTGAGTTAACTCTACTTAACCCTCTGTGATTTGAGCGTGGAGGTTAATGGATAGCATATAGATAGTCCAACAGAGCACATGGTGTATAGTGTTTACTTATTGATTTGTCTTTCTTTCACCTCAACTAACACCTGGTCTTTGATTAAAAGTGAGATGAGGAGTAAAATACCAAAGCTCCTTGCTCATCTCATTGGTCCCTCTGCAACAATATAGTCAGTTTAACATGGACATTAATCATCTACTGCCACACTTAGTCAGCTATCTGTAATCAACTGACACTGTAGGTGCATAGTAAGTATTTGGCTGTCTGAATTGCATTGTATTCAAAGTCAACTGTTTACTACTGCATTGTGTAGGCCTGTAAATATTCCTGTTAATGCAATTCTTATCAGTGGTACACTCATGTGTGAATATTGTACCCCACAAATACGTAGATGCTAGATTTTTTTTCCATCGTGTAAACAGACCTGCATTTTATTTATTTTTTTATTTCCCTGGTTTCTTAACTGGGATATTGTTCCTTATATGTTATGTTACATATTTCATATGAGTGACCCACGAAGTTCTTTGATTTTGTAAATAACTGGGGAAATTATGTAGTTTTTGTTTGTTTTATTTTTTCCCAGGTAGACATAATCCTTTAAGGCATGTTTAATAATCACAAAAACTATTCTTTCGAGCCGGTTTAGCTGAAAGTGAAGCTGTCAGCGACCCTATTCGGTCCTGTATTCAGTGGTTGTGGTTGATAAATAGGCTACTCCTCAGATCTGGTGAGTGACGTCTCATAATTGAACGAATCGACTCGCCGCCGCAATGACTACATCTGATTCTCTGGACGCTTTCCTTTAAACCCATTCATCTTTAACCCAGTGTCTGCTCCCTAGCGTTCTGCAGCACCAGGCTGAACTCTCTTCCTGCCCCCTTGGGCAGGGCAGGACGCCTCTTTCAACCGGTTGTTGCCCCCAGGGCACTTTTATTCCTGTTTTTTTTTTTTTGCTTCCAAGGAAAGTGGTGTATTGAAATGCAAATGATGCCAAAACGCAAGTCATTCGCGCTTCTAAGTGTACCCGTGTTTAGGACGGTGACTCGCTGACATCACGCCCGGCGCAGTAGCACGAGGAGGGACTGGGGTGATGGGTGGGGGTAAAAGGGGGGGAGGGGGTAAAGGGGAAAGAGATCCGCACTTCATATCCTCTGTCACAGGCGGTCGGAGCGACACTCTCCGTGCCTCGGCGCACCCACAGTGCCCCCCCCCCCGCCCCCCTATACGGATCTTCACTCAACTTTCTAGCGTCAGTTCGCTCCAGCCTCAGTTAAAGGGAGATTATACGTTTGGACCGCAGGAACTGGATCTGTTGTTTTTTCGCGCTATCGTTTGGATCTACGAGTTGAGCGTAGGGATTTTTTTTTTATTCGCGTGGTTTTTAGTGTGTTTGCGGAGAAAGGAGGGGGTTTGTTGAGAAAAAAAGGCCAATTGCGGAGGAAATAGGCTAGCGAGGACAGCTTCGTGGTGTAGTCAGATACGAGAGAGAGATTGAGACAGAGAGAGAGAGAGAACGTTTCGCGGTGGAGCTGGAGCGGCGTAATGATCCGGTCTGCAATGAGGAAGATATATTTTAAAAACTGCCGACGTTGAGGTCAAGGCGATGGGTTTCCGTGCCAGTAACTTTTAAGAAGGTAAGCACACACCTACTATCTCATCAGTTGGTTATATATATATATATATATATATATATATATATATGTGTGTGTGTGTGTGTGTGTGTGTGTGTGTGTGTGTGTGTGTGTGTGTGTGTGTGTGTGTGTGTGTGTGTGTGGCTGTTTGAACAGCTGACACCGGCGCTGATTACCCCCCGTCCTAATCCCGTTGACGACGCATGGTTTCGGGGACTCCGATAATGGTCCGAAACGGACATTGTCATTTGTAGTTCACCCCGGATCGCCCTATTTATGAACGCTACTTCATATACGGTATTTCACTGAGGACCGTTGTTGATCCTCCGAAGGTCTTCGCGATTTAGTTGATTCGCAGTTGGGTAATCGTTAAACGTTATTGCCATCCGACAGAAAGTTGCAGAGGGCAAAGTGTCGTTTATTATGTATTTTATTCTTGTTGTATAGAAAGTGCGTGAAAACTGACGGTTATTCGTTTTTGAAACGGCTTCATCCACTACGGGTGCCTATACGAAAAGGACGTCGCCAGGTTATACGGTCCGTATACATATCTGTGATTCTCTCTCTCTCTCTCTCTCTCTCTCTCTCTCTCTCTCTCTCTCTCTCTCTCTCTCTCTCTCTCTCTCTCTCTCTCTCTCTCTCTCTCTCTCTCTCTCTCTCTCTCTCTCTCTCTCTCTCTCTCTCTCTCTCTCTCTCTCTCTCTCTCTCTCTCTCTCTCTCTCTCTCGCTCGCTCGCTCGCTCGCTCGCTCTCGTTGGTCAAAATGACGCACGTTTCCCATTGAGATTATAGACCGCTTTGCGCAGCCTCGGTGTTATCGTTGGTAGGGATCGATCAAGGTAGGACGGGTCATTTTGGATTAGCATATGAACGGACCAGCGCCGGAATAAACAATAATGTGGCTTCAACAGCTGGTCGCAGAGTCAACGGGCAACTCCTGTCAGACCAGGAAGTGGTCCGAAAGTCGACCGTTTACAATTTGATCGCCATATTTATCTACTTTGTGTTTACTCTATTGATGTATATAGATTTTACAGACCGGCTGCAGGTCGTCTTGGAGATTCCTTCTTTTTTCCCCCTAATTTAACGTGTCGCTTTATAGAAAAATAAATATATGAAAAAATCTAATGATCCCGTCTCATACTGAGTGTGTTTTTGTGACTGGTGTCACATGAATCTCTTTCTCTCATTCAGAAAGAATGGGGAAAATATGACACATGCATTGTTCTTTCAACCAGATCTGGGAGAGCCTTCAAATAAGGTTTCACTTAATCTACACCAGGTCTACAAATCCCTGTTTAAATCGAAATTACGAGTTTGTACGTGTGATTGTGTCCTGCATGTGGAGAGAGAGGGTAACCCGGTATGGCAGGTGGATGCAGGGACAGCCTCTGTCACTTAGACCACTATAGCTCTGGTTCTCCCTAATTGGTTGCTAATGGCAACATCATGTATCGATGCTTGTCAGGAACACCTCCAGTAATTTTAAACTGTGACTGATTCATTCCCTACCTGCTTGAACGCCAACATAAAACTCAGTTTAGGTGAAAAGAAAAGCTTTGCATACTTGTATTTTTGTATTATATAAAGTGCAGGCTTTTCACTTTCACTCACTCTCCAAACTTGGAACATAGGAATTGCAACAACAGTTTCAACAAGCCTTTCAGATCGCCAAATGGGAAATGTCATTCTGCCTGAACAAAGGGCCGTCAATGAAAAAAAAGAAAAAAGGAAGCCCCCCATTTGCCCCATACTTTCAGAGAAAACAAAAGCAGAGGCAGAAGAAAAAATAAAAGGGAGAACTTGGCTGCTGTGCGCATCCAGCTGTTCAGCCGACCCTCTCCTCTCCCCTCATCCTGCCTCCTCTTTTCTGCAGACCTGCCATTTATAGATGGGATTTTAATCTGGCCATCCACAGTGATGCCATGGAAAAGCTACAGCGGTTTCTGGAGTCACTGAGGAATGACTGTGGAATGGGGCTTCTGGTGGATTCAGCTCAAACCCACCAAGGCTAGAGTTCCACAACTCGGTCTTGGGTAGAGTTGAGTCGTGATGTTCTGAGGATGAGGCTAAACAGACTCTTGGAACTGCACTTTTTTTTCTTCCCTTTACAAATATAATCTCTGTGAAATGTCAACTAGTCCATTACTATGTCCATAAGCAACTGTTTAGAAAAAGGAGTTATAATCGTGTTATGTGCTATAGCACATGACCCTAGTCACCCCCTCAACTCATTCTTCATTTTATTTCTATCCAATTGTAGGTACAGGTCTATAGCCTGGAGAAACAAAAGTCTTTGTCCATATCTGAGAACCTATGTCTCCCAAATCCCACTGAATGTCAAGTATTTATGTTTGTAGTGTGTAGTTGTACCTGTGTACTCATTTGAGTACATGGATGTTTATATGTGTAAATAAGTATGGAGGTAAACTTGTATGTTGATGTACAGGTTAGGGCAAGACATTTCCTCAAGAAACACACTTAAGAATATGTCTATTTTATCTCAGCTGAACATTTAGATAAGTGTATTTTGCAAAAACGTCAGATTTTTTTCAAAGTTGTTTGTGGCAGTTTGTTGGGGAAACCTTTTAACATACAAGTCAGATTTACAGGGAATGCCTTAGTGTTAAAATCACTAAACCACGTTTACGTGACTATCAGGGACCCTACGGGAATCATGTTAAAGATTAATTTAGCCCCGTTATCTGGGTTAGAAGGATAATCTAGAGAATAAACGTGATGATAATTAACCCAGTATGGTGAATGGCTTTCCACTGACATCACGGTCACAGAGATTACCATCCAACCGCATGCCCCCTATTCTCCAGCAGACCTCGTGCTCCCCTCAGCCAGTGAAATACCCAACTATGCGTCTGTAATCACATTTAAAGAGGAAACAGTCCACTCTTCCACATTGTTTTTCTTTGGAGTCATTTATGAGGCGTATGTGATGTACTTGGCTTGTACTACCAGAGCTCCCAAATTTCTCCTAATAAAAATCACGTAGATGACAAGGGGAAACGAAGGGTTTTGTTTCACCAGAGGGGGGAATCCTGGGCAGGTGCATGAAATGTGCATTGAAACATAAGGACAGGGAGGGAAGGAAGAAGCAACAGGCGTCTGTGGGCCATATCGCCGCCATTCCTGATGTTAGGAGAACAGCGGTGGGAGAGATGCTCCTAGTAGAGCTTATTCCTCCATATCGGTACCATGGGGATCAGGCTATTCTTTGGGCAGTGAGGTTGTGGTGTGTTTTTTAAGCAAGGATGCAGTTTGAAGTTCTTTCCTTAAGGTCCTTTCTGTGGCCCTCAGAGCTATTTATATACCCCTTATCTCCAAGCGTGCCTCCTCATGCCAAGGCAGAACTGACTGCTACCACACCTGGCAGTGTGTCAACAAAGTGGGAGATGTGAGCAAACATGCTATAATCTCTGCTGCCTTTATGTTCATTGGTGCCATCTCCTTCGGACGCTATGAATCACTGTCCCAATTCCAGTGCTGTAGGTGTTATTGTATACATGTTTATGCGCCTATATGCCAGAGCGAGAGAGAGAGAGAGAGAGAGAGAGAGAGAGAGAGAGAGAGAGAGAGAGAGAGAGAGAGAGAGAGATAGAGAGAGTGTAGGAGAAACGAGAGTATATTATATTTGTGCCATGAGTATTTGTGCTGTTAGATGCACTTTGCACGTGTGTGTGATCACAGTTAATCACCCATTAGTATTATTAATGCAGGTGAACACGCTGCGCTGTAATGAGGGAGACCTCGGTGCTGCTTGGCCCCTGGCTCCAGAGATGCACCGCTGGGACAGGGTTTTGCTAATCATCCTTCTTTTACCCAGAAAGCTTGACGGGTGACTACCTGACAAAGCAGTCTGCAGAGTTGCATCACTTTAACGGTTCCATCAATATTAATGGAAGTTATGTTGGTGCCCTTCATGTGCTCTGTTAATATTCATGCAATTTGCCGACAAAGTCAGTTGGCTTGCAGCAATACAGGTTGACTGGCTTTGTGCAAGAGTACGTGAAGTTGTAGAGATTGACCTTTCTGCTTAATGCTTGGCTGAAAGCTAGAGATGGCAGTAATAGTCTGTGTGGCACAGGGCCGATGGCGAGGAATCCTCAAGTGAAAGTAGAAAATTCACGAGTTTAAACCTCCATTGAATTGTTCTTTTAAGTATTGTCTCCCCCTACGACAAGTCTTGGCGTGTCAGTACAAAGTGTTACCCACTGAGCTACAAGAGGTTTTAAAGGATTTGCGGTGTCTAATCTTTCATCATGACTCCATCGGTGCTAAGCCCAAAAAGACTGAAGTGCATTGTTAACCAACTATAGACTCAGTTGTTAAACAAGATATGATGTTTCAGTGGAGGGATGAAGCAAGATTTTGCCAAGTTGCTACCTAGTTAGCCTGTCAGTCTGTCATTCTGTTGGGCAGTGTCCCAAATGTCCTTAAGCTCCTCTACTGTGCGGTCTGTCAGGCAGAGAAGGCAGGCCGGCGTCTGTCTGGGAGGGTAATGGGATTGTCTCCCTGTTTTGGCCGCCTGAGGGGCAGCAGGGGTTAGTGGGATGTGACCTATTGGCCACCCGGATTTTCCCTTGTATGGGGGATCTTGGAGCTGTCAAGGAGACAGGAATCTGTATGTGTGTTGTGCCTGTCCTCCCTTCTCCCTCCATGTTTGAATACAAACCAGACTGTGTTAACTGGTATTGAATGTTTTTGTGTCATTTGCAGAGGTTTATAGCCTATCAATTTATAGCCTATCATGCCTTTTGTTCGATGTCACATCATTATCTCTTTGATTCACTAACCTTACCATCACTAAGCTCAGATATATCTAGGTGCTTGATATCACCATGTTCAAATCTACTGTAGTTCTAGTCCATGAAATACAACGGCTCACTTTTATTGCTGTCTGGAAATGTGTGGCGATGATAAAGCAACAAGGGAGAGGAGTGTCAAAGTCAAACACTCCCTCCCATCATTTCCTTGGAAACTCTCATTCGGATACTTTCCATTTTACACTGGGGTGGATTCTCTTGACTGTTGAGACTGAAGTACTATCCTGCCTAACCGTCTGTTAGCGTCTTTCAATCTTAGCTGGTACAGAAAGAAAAGTGTGTGTTTTTGTCCTTGCACGTGCCTGTGTGTATGTACAGTACTGCTCTCCATCACTGTCAGTGGATGTGCACTGGCTATTTCCCTAGACTGTTGGTTATAGTATCCTCACTTGTGATGCCCCAGAGAATTGTGGGGGATTATAGTGTCTGTGGCACCCACATGTCATGGTAAGAGGCACAACAGGAAGTCTTGACTTATGAACCCCGACCCTCGAACTGTGTGGAGTTTACATTTCATATCCTTTACAGGTAGAGGACCTGGAATCAAACAACTGTGTCTTTGTGACTCTTACCAACAAGGTCTTCTAGTAGAGTGTCAAGGATACCTGTGAGAAAGTAACTTTGACTAACTTTGATTAACTGCTTTGCTTTAAAAGACTGATCAGTAGTCACAGAATAAACTTACCCACGGAAACCTGATCGCCCCATTACTAACTTTGTTTAAATAGTGATTTGCTGAACTAGATGTTTATTTTCGCTCTAAAACAGGCCTGTGATTTGGGGTCGACTGGGTAAACAACTTTCTGTCCACACATCAGACTTTTCAAAACATTTAAATTGTCAAATATACATCAGATTGTATTGTCAGTGTCTTTCACTTCTTATATGATGCAGAGTTACACCATTTTAGTGATATGTGGCCTTATGGTTAAAGCTGCCATGAGGAGTTTATCATTGATTATTAATCAGTCTCAATTTAATTTTGATGTTGCTATGACTGACGTGAGCCATTGAGACCATCTGCAAGAAGATTAGATATTGCTTTATAATTACTCCAAATACTTGTCTCAGGGTTGAATTCCCCTCAAAATCTGACAAAACCGGCAGCCATACCAACATGTACCCTGGCTCTGCCAATTGACGGAAGCTAAGCAGGTATGGGCTTGGCTAGTACTTGAATGGGAGACCTCTTGGGGAAACTGAGTTGCTGCCGGAAGTTGTGTTCGTGGGCCAGTAGGGGGCAGTGTTCCCTCTGGTCCTAATAAAAACAACAAATATCAAATTCCAATGCCCCAGTTCAGTGACGGGGATACTGTGCTGTAGGAGATGCCGTCCTTCGGATGAGACGTTAAACCGAGGTCCTGACTCACTGTGGTCATTAAAGATCCCATGGCGCTTATCACAAAGAATAGGGGGTTTGCTGATGTCCTGGCAAAATTCCCAACCTGGCTCTCTCCATCTGGCCACCTAATCATCCCCCCATGTAATTGGCTCATTGATTCCTCCCTCTCCACCTCAAGCTG
The DNA here is from genome assembly GCF_029633865.1 of Lampris incognitus. NCBI lineage: Eukaryota > Metazoa > Chordata > Actinopteri > Lampriformes > Lampridae > Lampris > Lampris incognitus. The sequence continues at coordinate 130,315,229 of NC_079212.1, forward strand.
ATGTGTGGTGAGCGTTCTAGCGCAAAATGGCTGCTGTACATCACCCAGGTGGGTGCTGCACCATTGGTGGTGGTTGAAGTGAGTTAACCCGTTCAATGTGAAGCGCATTTGGTGTCTAGAAAAGCACTATATGAATGTAATGATGATGATGATGATGATTATTATAAAACTATTTACAACACAGACAAGATGTGTAGCCACAATAGGAGATATGTTCCCTCATCGCTGTATATCTTGCATATCCTTTTCCAAAACACCACATCTCTCACTCTTTTCTTCGAAGCAAATATACAAGCTAGGTTAATGTTCTTTGCAAAAACAGGCAATGCTTACATGAAATAAAGTCACTCTTCTGCAAAACGCCTCCACGTTTGTCCAAAGGGGTGTGCAAAGTCAACAAAAGGCCAAAACTCCTTACAGCAACTTTAAAGGGAATGGAATTGCTCTTTTCCTTCGTGTGTGGCTGCGACTCTGTGTTCTTGCTCTTGTGTATTCCTGACCCCTTCTCAATCCCTCTTTCTCTACCACAGGAAGATCTGTGTGCACTGTAAGTGTCGTCGTGAGGAGCATGCAGTAACAGCCATGCCTGTGGAGATGGAGAAGACGGTGACCAAGCTGATGTACGACTTCCAGAGGAACTCCACATCGGATGATGATTCTGGCTGCGCCCTGGAAGAGTATGCCTGGGTACCACCGGGACTCAAACCCGAACAGGTAACATCAGCTATGATGTGATCGGGGTCACACTACAGTCACACCCAAAGGGGTCATCATCATTGAGGTTCCTTATGTTATTATATCCCTTATTACTGCAATATAACATATTATTCCTGCACAGCATTTACTCTAACTAATGGTTGTTTGCCACACAAGTCAACCTACATTCTTGTATCACTGTCTTGTATTTACCAAATACGTGCCAACCCCACGTAACAGAGTTTAAGTTAGTTCTATTTTAACTTAACTACTTAAGAAGACGGATTTTCCTAAAGTTAAAATATTGGAAAATGTTCGTGTTCAGCTTCGTTATAGCTGTCGTTAGAGCTATGTCTTCATCAAATTGTTCCATTTGCATGTTGGGTTTGCAACTAATTGATCTCAGCCACATATAATTTAACATTTCCATGATAAAATTGCTCCATCCCAATGGCATTGTGGTTATTATGTAGACTTTCTGTAGTTTCATATAGTTAGACTGACAAATTGATTTTAACATGACTCTCTAATAGTGTATACCCAACAGGATATTGATCACAGCCCTACACTGACCATGGTGTTACCCTTCATGTACTTATTTAGTGAATGTTCCAAATGAGACTGTCGTGTTAACAGAAGATAAACCTGCCTGTTTTACTGAATATGTTGTCTTCAAAGTAGTGCACACCAGGGATTATGGGGTTGCAGTGATCAAATTAATCTCCAACTCATTCTGCCTGCAAAAATGTTTACAGTGGGGTTTCATTGCCCTCATGATGACTTGGCAAAGCCTGCCTAATACGCAAAGACATTATATGGACCCATGCACGGCCAAGAAAATTCCTTTATTTACAAGACTCCATTGGACCATAAGATCTGCAAATGTGTGAGGGTGTCCTCTTTCATAGGACAATCAAAGTGTTTTACGGATGCTACTTTCACTTTCTGGCTGGGATGGGATAAAGCCTTGTTGCCTGGGCATGAGCAGGTCAATAAGCTGCTGGTTCAGCCTCCTGTTATCACCTTCAGCAACTGAACACAGCAATATTTCATCCTCCTCTTGGGTCGCATAATTCGACCCATGAGTCAAGGTAGGTTCTTGTCTAGTGGCTTCTGGTGCAGTTTGGCTGAATTGAAGAAAATTGATTGTGCAGAGTATGTTTAAACAGATGAGATTTGTGGGACACTGTTGACTAGGGATAGTCAACGCTCAGTTTTAACTGGTCAGTGCTCCT